>NC_058132.1:324305905-324317205 GCF_016433145.1 Gracilinanus agilis | reverse complement strand
GTCCGCATCAACCCATGTGTTCAAGTAGTTGTTGTTCTTCTGTTTTCCACTCCTGCAGTTCTTCCTCTGAATTTACATGTTACATTGATCAAGACCTAATTCTATATTATTGATAGTCGCACTGGGGTGGTTGTTTAGAGTCTGTATCCCAAACCATATCCCCATCAACCCATGGGCTATGATTTACATTTTGGATAGCACCCGAATAAAACACTATTTCCTCTAAAAAGCATGACTGCTTTTGACAGTATCACATAACTAGTATGTGTCCAACAATTGTTTATATATATATAAAGAAACAGTTAAATGGGGCAGGAGGGTGGGGCAGAGATCAGGAAGGGGTGGGTAGCTAGGTGGATAGAGAGCCAAACATGGAGATAGGAGGTCCTGGGTTGGAATGTGACTTCATACACTTCCTTGCTGTGGGAACCTGGGCAAGTCACTGAACCCCCATTGCCTAGGCCTTACTACTCTTCTGCCTTAGAACTAATACAATAGTATTGATTCTAAGATGGAAGAAAAAAAAAACAGTCACAGGGGGCAAAGTCTTTACTTTGTTGGGTAAACCAAAGCAAATCTCTCAAAAAATTACTGGTGCATTTGTTTTTAATTCAAAGATATTTTATTTTTCCATTACATGTAATAATAATTTTCAACATACATTTTTAGAGATCCAAACTATCTCCCTCCCTTCTCTTCCCCCCACTCAGAGATGGTAAGCAATTTGATCTGGGCCATACATATATTATGCAAAACACTTCCCTAGGGGGCAGCTGGGTAGCTCAGTGGAGTGAGAGTCAGGCCTAGAGACAGGAGGTCCTAGGTTCAAACCTGGCCTCAGCCACTTCCCAGCTGTGTGACCCTGGGCAAGTCACTTGACCCCCATTGCCCACCCTTACCAATCTTCCACCTATGAGACAATACACTGAAGTACAAGGGTTTAAAAACAAAACAAAAAAAACACTTCCCTATTGGTCATTTTGTAGGTGCACTCTTATACAAAACCAAAACCCCCAAATAAGAATAAAAATACAGGCATGTGAAAGAGAATATGCTTTCATCTGCATCTGTCCAATTGCAGCAGTTCTTTTTCTGAAAGTGGGTAGCAGTCTTTGTTCTGAGTCCTTCAGGATTGTCCCAGATCATTGCAATGCTGAGAATAGTCCAGTTTTCACAGCTGATTATCATACAATATTTTGTTACTTGTGTGTTTTTCCCAGTTCTACTTATTTTGTTCTGCATCAGTTCATGTAGCTCTTTCCAGCTTTTTCTGAAATCGTCCTGCTGCTTATTCTAGCACAATAGGATTCCATCAGCATCATATACACCACAATTTGTTCAGCCATTCCCCATTGATGGACATGCTCTCAATTTCCAATTCTTTGCCACTACAAAAAGAGCAACTATAAATATTTTTGTACAAGTAGATCCTTTCCCCTTTTTTATGTTTTTATAAAATTCTGGAAAGAATCTGAATATAATTGTTAAAAATACCTGGTCTGTGCACATTAAACTCTATTTGAATAAAAAAAAAATACTGAGGGGCAACTGGGTGGCTCACGTTTATTGAGAGCGAGGCCTAGAGATGGTTTACTTTTGGAGTAAATGAAAACAAATCTCCCACCAAAAAAATTTAGAGATTGTAGGACAAATAGGGATTATCTAACATATATGATAGAGAAAAACAAGCAGAAAACTAGTATCTTTTCCCCTGCAAAAAACTATGTTCTTAAAAGTCATTGTTGAATTTATGAAAAACTTAATCTGACAAAATTTCAAATCAACTTGCAGTAAGATTCTTCCGAAATTTCTCGTATGAAATTCAATATATAACACCACTAGTAAAAAATCTTAAATAATAAAAACCATCTTTCCTCCATCTTCCACAGAAAGAGCAAAATAGTGGATAAACTTCTCAACCATTTTACAAAAAACTTGAGGTATAAAAACAAGAAATAAGATAATGGAGTTTTTCTGATTTTATAACACGTTTATCAGGGGAGAGCGCGAACGCAGTCCCCCACTACCACAAATTATGCAGTCGAGTTTCCCGCATTTGGGGAAATCGCAGGGGTCAGCCCATCCGGAGTGCAATGGATAAGCCTCGCCCTGGGGAAACCACCTTCGTGATCATGGAATCACCCCTGCCAGGTAAGTATGCTTTGCTCCACACTACACCCCCGTGCCCTCAACAAACACACACCTTACACATACGACGACCACGCCGACACGCCTCCACTACGACACACCGAATCTCCAAAACTCACAAATCATCTTTTCAAGCAGCACCACTAATTCACTGCCCTCAAATTCTCAAAACACGCCTCAGGAAACGAGATGAGTCCGATTCAAACCCCACCGCGACTCTCCTTCTCATCTGCATACTACCGCCCCTTTTGTGACCTCACTCGCTCACTTCCAGTCGCTGCAATCTGGTTAGCCAGCTGCCAATTCCTACCAACTCAATTCGCTTCCTTTCTTTTTTGCCTTCTCATGTCCAGACCAGCCTCTTTTAAAATGAGGCCTCACTTCCGTACACCTCCTTTCTCGCCACCTTTCCCAATCTGTCGCTGCTCGTCGCTTGCATACTTTTACCGAGAAGCCCTTTCCCAGAACTCCTTCAGCCTTACAACAGGAAGAAGCAATCCCTGCGCCTGAGGGCATCATCTCCCTCTTGGACCATTTCCACAGCCTCCCGCTTAGCCTCTCTCTTCTGCTTCTAGTCTCTCTCCTAGTCATCCAGCCATTCTATCTGCCAAATGATTTTCCTCACCACGTCACTGTCCCACTTGACCAACTTCAGTGACCCCCTTTTCACACGGGGATAAACGGAAACTCCACTTATGCCATTAAACGCCTTTCACAGACTGCCCCCAACCTACCTTTTCAGCCTTATACCTTTCCTGGGCTTTATAGTTCAGCCAAACTGACTTTCCTCCCTCTGCCCACACAGGACACACTTCTTGGCATTGGCTGACTCCCATGCCTACAATGCACTCCCTCATTATCTACCCTTAGTATCCTCTCTTTACTTCAAGACAAAATCAGAAATCGTCTATAGAAAGCCTTTCTAGATTTCTCGTCCCCTCCAGTCCCAATAACCTTCCTCACTGAAATTATTTTTTAATTTAAATTTTATATTATAAACCTATATATCAACAAATAGGACAAAGAAAAAATGACAGGTTTGCCTATGAATTAATGAATTTTTAATCGCATTTCACCTTGTTTTTTTTTTTTTTTTTTTTAAAGTACATATCAGAATTCAGTGCACTCCTTCATTCTCTTTGTCTATGCTTTTCAATGGAAGAACACCTTAGTTTTCAATTTTTGGCTACCAGAAAAGAAACTGTGATAATTTTTTTTTTTTACATATTTTGGTCGTTTTGGTGGGCGGTTTATTTTTTTGGCATATTAGGCAAATAGGTGGTGGTATATTTCTTCTTGGGAAAGAGTTTTTGCTTCTTGAAATTTTGAGGGAGATGATCTTAAGTGTTTTCCTTGATTTAGTCTTGTCCTACATGAAGTGGGAAAAGGTATTTGTAGCTATTCATAAGTAGATTTATTTTAAAAATGTTTTTCAGTATGAATTTAACTTAAGTGGTAAGTGGCAGTGGCAGTATGGTAAGACCAAGGAAGGTTTGTGATTCAGTATCTTCCTGCTTTCCCTATGCCCCCAACTTGGGTATCTGAGTCAACTGCTTTGGTAGAGACAATTCACTCCTCTGGAAGTTCCCTAAACAGATGAAATCACAAGTTCAACCACTGTTCTCTCAACTTATCATCAACAAACTTGAACATAGAAGAATTAAAAAGAGGAAAGGCTGTAATATTTTATTTTTTAAAGTGTATGTTAACTTTAATAAGGGAGTAACTAAATCATAGGATTTATTTGGGTCTTCTGAACTTCTTATTTTGCATTTTCAATGTCTTACTGATACTCTACATTTTCCCCCTCATCATTTCCCAGTAACTTCTCCCCCCTCCAAATATCATCAAGTAAAACCAGTCATCATATTTGGCAAGTCTCTTTCTGTAATTCCAGTCTATTCCTTTAACAAAACTTTCCTGCGTGTGTGGATTCTATTACTGAACTTCCTTCTGTGTATTTTTTTTAATTTTCATTTTGAATATTTCCCCCTAGTTACATATTTCATGTTCTTTCCCTCTCCCCCAAACTCCCCCACCCCCTCGTAGCCGATGCACAATTCCACTGGGTTTTACATGTATCATTGATCAAGACCTAATTCCATATTATTGATAGTTGGACTAGAGTTATCGTTTAGTGTCTACATCCCCAATAATATCCCCAACAGCCCATGTGTTCAAGCAGTTGTTTTTCTTCTGTGTTTCTCCTCCCACAGTTCTTCCTCTGAATGTGGCTAGTTTTCTTTCTCATAAGTCCCTCAGCCTTGCTCTGGATTCTTGCATTGCTGCTAGTAGAGAAGCCCATTATGTTCAATTGTACCACAGTGTCTATTTTTTTTTTTTATTAATGTTCTTATATGTCTTTTTTTTCTTTCCAACTGTATCACTACTCAAAGGCAGTATGATATAGAGAATAGAGAAATGGCTTCATAGACAGGAAGGCTTCAGTCAAGTCCTGTCTCAGATACAAACTGATCCTGGGCAAGTTGTTTAACTTCACAGTACTTTAGGCTAGAAATGTCAAAAAATGGGGCCCACAATTTTTCAGGTGCAACAGGAACCAGATTAAAATGTAATTGGGAATTATTATTTTTATGTTTTCTTTTCTTTTTTCTTTTTTTTTTAAATTTAGAATATTTTCCCATGGTTACATGATTCACAATCCCCCTCCCCGCTCTTTCTTCCCTCCTCCTGAAGCTGACAAGCAGTTTCACTGTGTTATACACTTGTATCATTGTTCAAAATGTATTTCCATGTTATTCATATTTGTAGTGGAGTGATCCTTTAACATCAAAACTAATTGGGGAAAAAAACTAATTGGGGATTATTTAACAAAAAAATTCAATAAAACATAACATTGCCTTTTAATACTAAGTTAATATGTGGCCCAAAAGGATCTTGATGTATATACATTAATGACTCCCGTTTTTACTTGAGTTTGACACCACTGCCTAGGTAACTTTAACATACATTCTTTTTTTTTTTTTTTTTTTTTTTTTTTAATAAAACCCTTACCTTCTGTCTTAGAGTAAATACACAGTATTGACTCCAAGGCAGAAGAGTGGTAAGGGCTAGGCAATGGGGGTCAAGTGACTTGCCCAGGGTCACATAGCTGGTAACATACATTTCTTTCAGAAATAAAATATTAATATAAGTCTGAATCATGAGTTTCAGAACATATGCTCACCTGCATGAGTAGCAGGTACTTTTTCAGTAGGAATTTCCCAACTGAAAAAAAGGACCTTTTGTTTCTGGAGAAAATTCAGGAATAGTCAAGGAGCTTTGTTGTTTTTGTTGAATGGTATTTGACTCTTTGTGACCCCATTTTGGGGTTTTCTTGGCAAGGATATGGGAGTTATTTGCTATTTTTTTCTGCAGCTGTGTTTACAAATGGGGAAACTGAGGGCAACAGGATTAAGTGATTTGTCCAAGTTCCACAGCTACTAAATGTCTGAGTCAGCATTTAGCTTTAGGTCTTCCTTACATGAGATGTGGCTTTCTACTGTTCCACTTAGTTGCTCTTAAAGGAACTTTGCATTTCCCCAAAGGCTATTTAGCCTGCCCTGTTTCTCCTATTTAGTTCTGGGCCCAACTCCTTGTCCTTTGTCCAAGATATACATGCATTGATAGAAAACCTATAGAGAGCCAGCTCTATATTTCTGGGGGTTCAGAGTGGCGTTTAGTGGCATCGGATGGAATGAGAACAGTCAGACTAAATGCTTAGCTCATAACTGCTCCAACTTGCCATGGAATCTTGAGTTTATTATATACTGGTTTCACACAAAGAGCACAGAGAAAGAATCACAGCTGTGAAGGGGTTACAAATTATACAAAAACCCATTAAAGTCTAAAAAGTAGAAAGAGGTCCAGGGTCAAAGGCCAAATTCCAACCACCAATTAGTAGGAGGTTAATTCTGGGAGCAGAAATATATTTCATAGAGATCCTAAACAAATTGAGTCCTGTACTCTTGATTTACAGGATTGCACCTGGTCAGATAAAGTCTTGTCTAGCTTTGTCTGTTTCCGGCCTTGATTGGCTAAGTAATATATTTTTTAGAGTTTAGGCTTCTTAATTATTAAGGAGAGAAATTGTTAACTTTGTATCTTCTGGTTTGCTAGGAATTTAAAGCTTTTCAATAAGTCTATAATATTTTTCCAATAAGAAAAGGTATGGATCATAAAAGGGGTCAAAAGAGGGGTCTCAGATTTTTATCTATTTTCTTGTTGGCTTCCCACAACAACCATTACAGGTTGGATATCTAAGGATATACCATAATCTCAAAATCTGATGTTTTTCATCCACTTAGCTTTTCATATGTGGATGGATAGACCAAACTCTTTAGAATGATAACAGTTTGTTTTGAAGGTTCTGTGTTATCTCCAAACCTGCAAAATGCCATCTGTAGTCACCATCTCTAGGGATTCCTTCTTCAACTTTGTTTTAGGTTGGGCTCCTCATAGCTATGTTTTCTTTAAATCTGTTTTATCTTCCATAGCTTCTCTTTGTTTTGTGAAGCAATATTGCTCACAATTCTGTAGAGAGCCAATTGGAGAAATAGGGTCTGGATAGGGCCTGTTATCTGGATTCCCTACATGACCAATCCAGGCTGAGGCAGTCTTTGTGTTTGGTCCTGGTCACCTGAGCCCTGAAAAGCTCTGGTACCAGCAGGTTGGTTAATCCAAAAACAACTTGACCCCTCCAAGAGGCTATTGGGAGTCATTTAGAGATATTTTTTATCTGGATCCCATTACAAAATCATCGGCAAGTAAAACTGTGTGTATGATTTTTTTCTGGACTGCATGTCAGGTAGCAGACAGAATGGGCTATCTAAGGTAAAAATCTGAGACTCCTCTTTTGACTCCTTTTCAGATCCCCACCTTTTCTCAATATTCTTATTGGGAAGCTTTGAGTCCTTAGCAGACCAGCGGCTACTGAGTTAACCATTTTTCTCCTTGATAATTAAAAAGTCTGAACTCTAAAAAATATATTACTTAGATAGTCCCTACTCCCTTTCCTGTTGGTTCAATGGCCAATTCTGACACAAACACTTCTCTTTATTCAAGAGGATGTGTCATCTAAAAGCAAAAAGCCAGCCAACGTTGAGATTTGTTCTTATATGCATTTCACCTCTAATAATTTCAAATCTACCTACCCCTCATACCCTACAAGCCACAATGTGTAACAAAGATTTTTAAAAAAGCATAGGAAAAACAAGCAAGAAATCTTCAGGACCCAGTTAGTATTATACTGCAATTCTATTTAATGCAGCAAACATTTCTTTATTAAGTATAGACCAATGCAGAAAGGTGTACAAAGTACATGTATGGTATGGAGGGTGGAGTACATAATGGAAAGCTAAATAAGTAATGGTCCCTGGGAATATCCTGTATAATAGAATATGAAGAATGCACAGGAAAATCCAGAAAAACATTTTTTCTTTTAAAGATTTCATCTAGGGGGCAGTGGACTGAGAGAGGCAGGCCCAGAGACTGGAGGTCCTAGGTTCAAATGTGGTCTCAGACACTTCCACTTCCTAGCTGTGTGATCCCGGGCAAGTCATTTGACCCCCCATTGGAACACCCTTACCACTCTTCCATCTAGGAGCCAATGCACGGAAGTTAGGGATTAAAAAAAAAATAAAAGTTTAATCTAGAATACAAAGCGTTTTAGTAAACATATCTCATAAATTAGGTTTTGATAACTGAGAGGTTTCAGAATGTTCGGGTTGAAGAAGTATACTTTCACTTTGACAAACAACTAAATCATCTGCTTTTTGTACAAAAGGATCAGGGGAGAGCGCGAACGCAGTCCCCCACTACCACAAATTATGCAGTCGAGTTTCCCGCATTTGGGGAAATCGCAGGGGTCAGCCCATCCGGAGTGCAATGGATAAGCCTCGCCCTGGGGAAACCACCTTCGTGATCATGGAATCACCCCTGCCAGGTAAGTATGCTTTGCTCTAACACGTAGACACAAGCCCTCGATAATGACATATATATAAATTACGGTCATTAATATAAAAATTTCCGAATTGGCCACATAAAGCTCCAGGCACTCAAGCTGCAGAGATCTCAATGATTTTACACACAGTATTTTAGCGAGAACCCTCTGACCCCCAAAATCTATATTTTCAAGAGGAAGTAACTAATCGGAGAAAATAAACCCAGACGACTTTATATTTGCATATTGCCTGTCCCTTTTTGACGTCACTTACCTTGGCTGCTGGAGACCCCGCCTTCCAACCGGAAGTACGGGAAAGGCTTAGGAAATGAGCTGGATTGTGCATTATTAAACATTTTTCAATCACAATGGGACGAAACCAGTTTGTTTTTCCTTTGATTTGTTTATTTATACCTAACCCGACAGAATTTACCGGGGTCAGACTAGTGGTCCAGTTTTCTCGATTCGCCGCCATCGATTCCACTTATTTCCGAAGTCGTCCTAGTGCATGTAGCCTCTTCTGTCCTCACAGTCTCAGCACCCGACAGTGAAATTGAGGCTTCACCAGTCACCTGAAATAATGCAGTTTGTCTCTTGCCTTTTCCCTCTCCATCCACACTCCACTAGTCTGCCAAATTGACTACTTGACTATGATGCTCCCCTAGCAGGGCAACACATTTTTGCCGTGGGGATAAAAGAGAAATTTCTCTGTTGGCATTGATTTTTATTTTATTTTTTACCAATTACATGTAATATCGAATTTCTACACAAATTTTCCTAACTTTTATGAACAAACTTATCTCCCTCCCTCCTCTCCCTCCACTTCCTCCTCCAGGGCAGCTTGGGATTTGATCTGGGTTATACATGTATATCATGCAAAACATATTTTCATATTATTCCTTTTTGTGAGTAATCTTATAAAACCCAAACCCCAAAACATAAGTAAACAAGTAAATGAATAAGCCAAATAAACAAGTGAAAAATGGTATGCTTTGATCTGCATTCTGACTCCACTCTGTTGACATTGAAAGCCCTTCCCTTCACAAACTGGCATCCATCTACCTTTCCAGCCCTATTATACATGAATACACTTTCTGCTTTCTAAAGTTCAGCCAAATTGGCCTTCCTCCTGTTGCTTACCCAGGACACTCCATATTTCCTTTCTGTGCCTGACTACTAAGCTTGAAATACCCTTCTTCCTTGATTCTACCTTTTGGGTCCCCTGTTTGCTTCAACTGAGCTGAGGTATCACCTACCTAAATCCCTTCTAGGGGCCAATCCCCTACTTGCCTTTCCTTCCCAAAATTTAAAAAAAAATTAATTTTCTTGATTATAAACCTGACAAACATCAATGAGCAACTTCATATACAAACAAGAAATGACAGAAGATTGTAACTGTAAAACTGTGTAAAACTGTAACTTGTAGGAAATTTTTATTTTTTGAAACCCTTACCTCCCATCTGGACTCTAGGTCTGATGCTCTTTCCATTGTTCTACCTAGCTGCTCCTAGTAAATATATTTTTTTAAGTGTGCTGTTTCCAAAATGGTCTTGATTATCTGAATTTCCTTCTATTCTCTTCTGCTCTATATTTGCTAAAACGTTTTACTGATGCCCTCTCCTTTTTTGGTAACACTATCATGAGGCTACCTGGAAAAGTTATTCTTTGTATGAAATAAGTTTAAACAAGAGCAACACTTCACACATCCATCATGTTTGAAAACTCATGTTCATTCTGAGCCTCCCTGCTATGAGATGGGAAGTCTTCTCTCCCAAAGTTATTTATTTATTTTTCTTTTTTTTTTTTAAACCTTTAACTTCTGCATATTGGCTCCTTGGTGGAAGAGTGGTAAGGGTGGGCAATGGGGGTCAAGTGACTTGCCCAGGGTCACACAGCTGGGAAGTGTCTGAGGCCGGATTTGAACCTAGGACCTCCCATCTCTAGGCCTGACTCTCAATCCACTGAGCCACCCAGCTGCCCCCTCCCAAAGTTATTTTAAAAATTTAATTTATGTAAATGCCTATTTTTCTACGCAGTATCAAATACAATACATAATTATTATAAATGTCCTTTGGTCCATTGACTAAAGTTTGATTACAGCTAGGAAGTAAATGAAACAGATTTTTAAAAAACTTTCTGTATCAACTTGGAGGTTTCAGGTCAGTGTTATCTTTCAAGGTAGTTGCTTTGGCAGTCTTCAGATTTAGAGAGATGTTTCCAATGTATCAAAAGCCAGTACCACAGAGTGGACCTGGAGCCAGAAGAGACCAGGTGCCATCACCCCTTGGTTGTTTGATGCTGAGCAAGGCACCTAAATTTTTCTGGGCCCATTTCTTATTAAGAGTTACAAGATCTGGGGCAGCTGGGTAGCAGAGTGGATGGGGAATCAGGTTGGAAGGACCTGAATTCAAATTTGACCTCAGTTGAGTGACCCTGAGCGAATTACTTTACCCCTCACTGTCTATCCCTTACCACAATCGATGCTTAGTGTCACTTCTAAGAAAGAAGGTAAGTGTTTTAAAAAAAAGTTACAAGATCTACTTTCGGGACAGGTCTTTATTACCCTTAAATTTCAGTCTTACTGTAAGTAACTATGCTCATGTTTCACACTGCTTTTGGATCCAGTTCATGGGACCTGCAGGAAGAGCCATCACATTATAGTTTCTAATCTAGCTTGACATTTATTGTCATCTCCCTACAAGCTCCCACTGAAATAGCCTGGAATGTGGACTGGGCAGAATAATAAGGCCTTAGTTTTTCCTATAACTCTTTCTTGTAAAATGGGTCACAAAAGTTAGTGAATTGATTTATGTTCCCCCTCCCTAAAACCATTTCCTTTTTATTCTTTATCAATAGAGCTAGAAAGATGTGGCAGGAGAATTTTTGGCTCAGCCTTCTTATTGCCAATGTGATAAGAGAAAGACTGTGATGGGAAAGAAAATGGATCAGGTTTCCTGAGGACACTATGATAAGAAGAGGACATTGGTCCAGTCTCCTTTTTGGAGCTTCCAGACACTGTTTCTGAAAGCTTGAAGGTCATAATACCTGGAGAATTAAAGTGAATAAAGAAGCTGCAGTTCTTGTTTTGATCAGCTGGCAGATATTTCTCTTCTCTTCTCTTCTCTTCTCTTCTCTTCTCTTCTCTTCTCTTCTCTTCTCTTCTCTTCTCTTCTCTTCTCTTCTCTTCTCTTCTCTTCTCTTCTCTTCTCTT
>NC_058132.1:324265527-324281005 GCF_016433145.1 Gracilinanus agilis | reverse complement strand
GAAAAGAGAAGAGAAGAGAAGAGAAGAGAAGAGAAGAGAAGAGAAGAGAAGAGAAGAGAAGAGAAGAGAAGAGAAGAGAAGAGAAGAGAGAGAGGAGAGAGAGAAGAGGAGAGGAGAGGAGAAGAGAGGAGAGGAGAGGAGAGGAGAGGAGAGAAAACAGAGAGGGGTCAGGCACTTTGCATCACAAACACACTCTCCAGAAGGACTTGATCTCTTGATTGAGAGATTCTTTGGGTCATTTTGGAGGGATTGGCCAGAATTTCGTCAGTAGACCCTCTTATTTGAAAACAGCTGACCTCAAGAACAGCAGATCCTTAGCATTGGGAAAAGAGGTTAGAATTGCTTCTGTGCCCACAAAAAAAAAAAAAAAAAAAAAGACAAAGTTTCCTTGATCAGTATTAGGTCTCCAACTTGAAAAATAACTAGGGAACAGATCATGTACAAAAATCTCTGTCCCTAGAAAAGCCAGTGTTTCTCTCATCCATTGGAAAAATAAAACATTCAATCTCATGGAAAATTATTTGGCTAAAGTCTGTTGTTTGTTTGTTTGTTTTTTTTAACCCTTACCTTCTGTGTTGGAGTCAACACTATGTATTGGCTCCAAGGCAGAAGAGTGGTTAAGGGTAGGCAATGGGGGTCAAGTGACTTGCCCAGGGTCACACAGCTGGAAAAGTCTGTTGTTTTAAGGATCCTTGTTTAACTGGTGTAGTAAATGCTTCATGTTTTTAATTCCTGCTAAGGGGGAGACTAAGCCTGGAAGACCACTTGCCTAAGTAGCAGCAAATAAGGCCAATTTGGAAAAAGAAAAAATAAAAGTTCTGGTGCTAATCATTAGTGAGATTAGGAGTCAGTAGCTCTTGCACTTACCCAAGTTAGGTTAGAGAAATTTAATCATAATAATAACAATAATCATATTATCATAATCTTGTTTGATTTAAATTAAAATGAATGTTGACTTGTGTGTATTTTCTATGAGCCTATATTGATATATCTCTTCAGTAAAAAGGTCAGTTCATAACTTTTTCTTTCAGTGTCTACAAAAGGAGGGGAAAAAATCAGTTTGAAACTAAGTTATCTAGTGTTTAAGAACCACAGAGCAGCTTTCTTTTGTCTAAATCCTCTTGAGCATTGTCTTGGAAAAAGTGGGTAAAATAATTTAGAAAAAGGCACCTCTTTGAAATAATAAGGGAAGTTTTGTCAAGAAAGAATCACACTGCAAATTCATAACTGAGCTCGTAGCAATATCAGCTGGGCAACCACTGCGGATCTTGAAAATTACCTCAACCACTTTGGAACTTGTGAAAAAGGGAAGTGGTGGCAACAGAAAGTGCTAGCATTATTTGGCACAAAAATGAATTGATGCTGCAATGTGATAGTAAGGGAGAGTTGGGATGCCCATCTGATCATTGGGC
Source organism: Gracilinanus agilis (assembly GCF_016433145.1). NCBI lineage: Eukaryota > Metazoa > Chordata > Mammalia > Didelphimorphia > Didelphidae > Gracilinanus > Gracilinanus agilis. Next base: position 324,279,593 of record NC_058132.1, on the reverse strand, counting down.
CCAAATTTCATAGCCCAAGTTCATTTTTTTCCTGGCTTCTTATTGGCCTTTTGACTCAGAAACCAAAAGTCCAGTCCTTTGTTAATCCTATTTGATTTTGTTTCAACTCTTCCTACTACATTTTTTTAACCTTTAACTTCCATCTTAGAACTAATACTATGTATTGCTTCTATACTATACTTCCAATACTATGTATAGCTTCTGGTGAAAAGGGCAGCTGATGAAGGAGCTCTTCTGGTCCGTGAAGGAGTGTTGAGACCTTGGTGAGACTACTTTATATATCTTCTTTTGAATTCCATATGGTGAGTTTAAAGACTGAATCTTCCTGAACTTCTCTTAAGAAACTTCTTTTAATAGACTCTGTGAATGAATTTTTGTTTCATTCACCTCCAGGCCTCTGGCCTTCTGACTCTCAGCTGTGGGTTAATTAGATCTACCTGGATTAATTAGAGGATCATAGGAAATTACCTACTGAGTTAGATTCTTATTTCCTTATTTCCTCTCTCTCTTCTTAATTGTAAATAAACTTCCATAAAAGTCAATTTTGACTTGAGATTATTCTTAATTGAGGATTGATAATAGTTCAGTCCTCTGGCTACCATCTTTTAATATATTGAATCCAAAAAAAAAAACAAAACAAAACCCTTTTTCCCCATTGGTTCTAAGACAGAAGAGTGGTAAGGGCTAGGCAATAGGGGTTAAGTGACTGGCCCAGGGTCACACAGCTAGGAAGTATCTGAGGCCAGATTTGAACCTAGGATTCCCCCTCTCTGGGCCTGGTTCCCAATCCACTGAGCTACCTCTCTTCCTACTACTTCTTAAACATACTTTCCTCTTCCATTTCTTGTACCTGGCCCTGGTAAGGTCTTGTATTCAAAGAGCCCCACCCCCAGCTGATAATCACATCATCAATAACTACCCAAACCAGCCATCACAGTTCAGGCTCAACCAAAACATTGATGCCCCTTACTGTCCACTGTGAATTATGTTGGCAGAAATCATCCTTAGGCCTTGATTTAAACCCATAATGAATAGAACATGTACCAGATGTTAAAATTAACTAAATTTAGAAAAATGTTGAGCCACTTAATTAATATAGAGGTTTCTATAATGCATTTCCATTAAAGTTTTCTTAAAATGCATTTCCATTTCATTGAATGCTACATTTATTTCAAAGCTGGATGTCAGTTAAACTAAAGCACTATCATTGGCTTTTGCCTTGAGGTAAAGGGAAAGGGTCCCTGGTAAGTGATAAGTCAATTAACAAGAGCTTACTATGTGCCAGGACTGTGCCAGGGGAAGTCTACAAAGAACAAAAGTGAAAGAATCCCTGCTCTTTTGGAGTTTAACACTTTAATGAGGAGAGAGCATAAATACATAGGGAAAGCAAGATATAATGGAAGAAAAGAGAGTAAATATTTATATGTGGCCTACTACTAAGGTCCAGGCATTTGTAAATGCACTAGGTAAAAATGCCAGGCACTTTACAAATATTATCTCATTACATACAATATTATCTCAATATTAAATATCATTAAATGATTATTATTGAATATTTAAAATATCTCAATACATGTAACCATATTAATGGGGTTGGGGAGGATGCAGAAACTAAGGCAGAGGAAAAGAAACAAAGAGACCCAGAGAGAGAGGGATATGCATAAAGTATACAACAAAATGACTACAAAGCAGTTTGGGAATTGAAGACACTAGCAGCTGAGGGGTGTCAGGAAAGGCTTTATCTAGGTGGCACTTGAGCTACATCTTGAAGGCAAAAAAGGGATTCCAAGAGCGGGGAGAGGAAGAAGGAATCCATAATGATAACATTTATCCCAGGGTGTGCTGACACCACATTTTATGCCTTTCTAGGTTTATGTAACTAATCCCCAGTGTTTTGAACCATCTCTTCAATAGTGGTGAAGTCCCTATGCAGAAATCTTAGAAACTCTCTCCACTGGGCAACCTGGTAGTCTAGAACCAAATCCTCAACTTGCAAAACTCAACAACCAAAATTTGTCAGAAAAAAGTTCTATTAAAAGGAAAACAAGCTGTAAGAAATGGTCAACAAGGTGATTTCAAAAAGAACTAGAAAGACCTATATGAACCGATGGAGAGTGAAATAAGCAGAACCAGGAGAATATTGTACAGAGTTAACAGCAATATTGTGGAATGATCAAATGTAATAGACTTAGCTACTCTCAGCAATACAATGATCCAGGACAATTCTGAGGGTCTTAGGACAAAGAATGCTCTCCACTTCTAGAGAAAGAAGTGTTAGAGTTGGAATGCAGATCAAAGCATACCATTTTTTCACATTAATTTATTGGGGTTTTGGTTTTATATGATTATTCTCTTTAAAAAAGGAACAATATGGAAATATCTTACATGATAATATATGTATAACTCAGATCAAATTGCTTGCCAGCTCAGGGAAAGGGGAAGGAAGGGAAGGAGACAATTTGAATCATATAATTTCAGAAAATGTATGTAGAAATTTATTACACATAATTGGTAAAATAAAATGTCTTTATAATAAAAAAAAAAAGAAAAGCAAAACCCTTAGCCATTGTATATTCTTAAATACACTACTGAAGTTTTGTTGGGTTCCAAATTTTCTCACAACAAATATCCCATTTTTATCTATAGTCCCTAAATAAAAAATATTTTCATACATTCCAATGGTCTGCTAATACTCCTTTTTCAGCTACTGGTGTTACTACCTGTACAACTCTTCAATTACTTCTTGGGCCACTATCTATACCTCCTTCTGAGATTCCAGTATGAATGGACCATTATTATATAATTCATTGTCTGGAGCACTGAGATGTTAAGTAACTTGTCCAGGGTCATATAATCAGCTTATATCTCAATAGGACATAAATCGTTCTGATTCTGGAAGTGTTCCTCTTTCTACCATCTCACAATACTTCTCTCTTCATGAATCAGATCTTTTGGACCAGAAGAAAAGAATTCAAGGAGATAAAATAACAAATATAGACTTTATTCATGCTTCCCCTCCTTGAAATTTTAAATTCCCTAGGAATATGATATGAATCATGACTATCTTTATTTCCAAATATCGTTAAGTGTCACTACCAGCCTCTGGACAGTGGCCTGGGCTGTAAGTTGGAACTGTCAGAGATGGCTCGTAAACACTAATATCAGACAGGCAGGGCAGAGAGAATGGCACAATACCCACCTCTTGTAGAAGCAGATGATACTTTTTTTTAATCTTTTATCTTCTGTCTTAGAATCAAGTATTGGTTCCAAGACAGAGGAGTGGTCAAAGTTGTCTTTTGGAGTTAGGTGACTTGCCCAGGGTCATACAGATAGGTGTTCTCCTTACTCCAGGACTGGCATTCCAACTACTGAGCCACCTCCCTACCCCCAGATGATACGTTTTTATAATGAGGATGGGACTATCAAATTATTGTTTCTAATTCCTACAACTCCATGAATTCTACCTGCTTTTACTTGTCTAAAGTGTCTACTTTAGAGGGCAGTTGGGTAGCTCAGTGGCTTGAGAGCCAGGACTAGAGATGGGAAGTCCTAGGTTCAACTTCCTAGACACTTAGACACTTCCTAGCTGTGTGACCCTGGGCAAGTCACTTAACCCTCATTGCCCAGCCCTTAATGCTTTTCTGTCTTAGAATCAATACATAGTATTGATTCTAAGACAGAAGGAAGGTAAGGGTTTTTTTTTTGTTTTTGTTTTAATAAATAAATAAAAATAAAGTTTCAGCTTCAGGGAAGCTAAGTGGCTCAGTGGATTGAGAGCCAGGCCTAAAGATGAGAGGTCCTAGGTTCAAATCTGGCCTCAGACACTTCCTAACTGTGTGACACTGGGGAAGTCACTTAACCCTCATTACCTAGCCCTTACCACTCGTCTACCTTAGAGCCAATACACAGTATTTATTCTAAGATGGAAGGTAAGGGTTTAAAAATAAATAATTAAAGTGACAACTTCTGTCTACCTCATCTATCATGTCTCCAGCACCTGGGAATTTGCCTCACAGAATGGCCTCTTTTCTAGGGTGCTCAAACATGACAAGGACCAGAATTAGGGAAAAGGTTAGGAGTTGTACTGGTCCCAACATCATCATCTTCATCATAGCTAGCATTTATATAGCCCCTTACTATGTGACAGGCACTGTGCTAAGTGTTTTTCAAATATGATTTTATTCTTTCCTCAAAACAATTCTAAGTACATGATTGGGAATTTTGGCTTTAAATGATCACTCTATTGCAAATTTTAATAACATGGAAATGGGTCTTGATCAATGATACATGTAAAACCTAGTGAAATTGCTTATTAGCTCCGGAAGGGGGGAGGGAAGAAGGAAGGGAAAAAACATGAATCATGGAACCATGGAAAAATATTCTAAATTAATTAATTTAATTTTAGAAAACAACAATCCTAGGAAGCAAATGCTATTATTGTCCCTATTTCACAGTTGAAGAAACTGAGGCAAGCAGAGATTTAGGTGACTTACCCAAGGTCACAAAACCAGTAAATGCCTGAGACTGAATTTGAACTCAACTTTTTTTGACTCCAGGACCAGCTTCTATCTACTGTACCACCAAGTTATCTCTAAACATCTGACAGCACTTTCTCTGTAAAAAAAAAAAAAAAAAAAAAATCTGGCTAACATATAAATTTGCCATAAAAGCACTATCAGAACAACCCCACTTATCAATCAGCTGTCTGTTTTATTTTTCCTCAGCTTTCTGAACCCCTTCATTTTCTGCAAGTCTCCCATTTGGCTTTTGTTTTGGATACTACTTCCTTCCTATGTTACATTATAACTCTTCCACTCCTATTTCTCTAAACTGTCAGTGCTCTGAACTACACTTTGTGGTGGGTTTTCTCCTTATGTTACTTACTTCAGATGCATCATGTCCACCCATGCTAAAGACTAATTTGTCCTAATATCTTGGTACCCCATTTGTTAACACCTGCCTCATAGACAAAGGTAGCCTGGTTATGGCAGGAATGAAGGGATAGGAACAAGATGATTGGATGGACAGAAGTAGTACACTCAGCTGCACCAATTCCTTTATCAAATAATAGGGAGATAACACCCTAGATATCAGATAAGACACTTTTTCTTAGGGGCTGCTGAGTGGCTCAATGGATTGAGAGCCAAACCCCAAAACAGGAAGTCCTGGGTTCAAATCTGAACTCGGCTTCTTCCTAATTGCATGACCCTGAGCAAATCAATTAAGCCCCATTGCCTTGCCTTTACCACTCTTCTGTCTTGAAATCAAGACAGTACTCATTCTAAGATGGAAGGTAAAAGTTTAAAAGGGAAAAAAAACCACTTTTTTATTTTAAATTTGGTTACCATCTTTAATCCATTGCCCAATAATCACTCCAAGACTTTCATTTTTTTATTCTTAACTTACTATTCACTTTCCTAAACAGAAAAGATTTTAAGCTAGAAGAATATTAGTCTCTCCCATACTTTGTAGCAGCTAATGGCCCTTGGATGTGATCACATGGCTGGTTAATATGAGACTAAGGTATGGTCTGCTGATCACTAACAAAAGGCTTGAGAAGTAAAAAAATAGTAAGACAATAGTTTGTTTGCTTTTGTGTGTGCTTTACACACCCACACCCAATACCTGGCCTTCACTGAATTTGGCATGAAACTGGATCATTGTTTGAACTGACTATCTCCACTCTGTTTGCTTATCCATTCTGCGCACCATTCCCAGGTTAATATTCCTAAAATACCATTTTCATCCTATCACTCCCTTACTCAAAAGCCTTCACCTCCCCCATGAAGATAAGAAAGAGAAAAAAATTAAAATGTCTTTACCTAAACATTCTAAATTCAGGAGGGCCCTTTACTTTTGCCGGAGTGATATTCATTGTCTTCTCAAACTGATATGAACATTTTTGTTGAAATATTATTCACTTAGAATGCCCTGTCTTCCACGAATGTATTGTTGGTGGAGTTGTAAACTGATCTAACCATTCTGGAGAGCAATTTGGGACTATACCCAAAGGATATAAAAGTGTGTGTACCCTTTGATCCAATAATATCACTACTGGGTCTATACCTGAAAAGAGATAGTAAAAAAGGGGGAAAGGACCTATTTGTTAAAAAATATTTATAGCAGCTCTTTTTGGGACGGCAAAAATTGGAAATTGAAGGGATGTCCATCCATTGGGGAATGGCTAAACAAATTGGGATATATATTGGTGCTGGAATACTATTGTGCTAAAAGAAATAATAAGCAATAATCTCAGAAAAAGCTGGAAAGATCTGCAGGAATGCAGAGAGCTCTCCTGAGGAGTGTTGTGAGATAACACTGGAAGATAGGAAAATGGGCCAAGACTGTGAGGAGTTCAGAATATTTAGGTAAAGACATTATGATTTTTTTCTCTTTCTGATCTCCATAGGGGAGATGAAGGCTTTTGAGTAAGGGAATGATATAATGAAAAACAGTATTTTAGGAAGATACAGAGTGAAACAAGCAGAACTGGAAGAACATTGTACACAGTAACAGCTATATTGGATGATGGTCATCTGTGAAAACTTAGCTACTCTCAGCAATGCAATGACCTTGGGCAATCCCAAAAGACTTATGAGGGGGAATGATATCCATCTCCAGAGAAAGAACTGTTGGAGTCATCTTTCACACCAGTTTGTTTATGGTTTTATTTGAGGATTTTGGTTATGTATGAGTTTGCTCTTACAACAATGACCAATATGGAAGTGTGTTTTACATGACAATAAAAATAAAAAAATAAAAAAATAAAAAAGAACACTCTATACCCTTCTGTCCACTGATCTGGCATTCTTGCTATTCCTCAGCTCAGACATTCAACATCCTATCACCATGCCTTTGTAGAATCTGTCCTCATAACCTGGAGTTCTCTCCTTCCTCACTTCTGCCTCTTCGAATCCTTAATTTTGTCTAAGTCTTCCACTGCATTTAACCCCTTACTGACAATTCTACTAACATGGCTTCTTGCTAGTCCTACATGATTCTCAACTGGTAGAACTCATTTATCAATATGAACAATAATCCCTTCATGCTGCTAAACCTAAACATCCATTCAAGCAGCACCCTGTTTCCTATGAGAATGTTCCAAATCACCAGTAATTTCACCTTTTCCTTTTAAAAAAAAAAAAAACATTTACCTTCCATCTTAGAATCAACATTGAATATTGGTTCCAAGGCAGAAGAGTGATAAGGGCTAGGCAATGAGAGTTAAGGGACTTGCCGAGAGTCACGTAGCTAGGAATTGTCTGAGGTCAAATTTGAACCCAAGACCTCCTATCTCCAGGTCTGATTCTCTATCCACTGAGTCCCCTAGATGCCCCCAGCAATTTACCTTTAACTACTGTAACTAGTTATGTCTCTCCCACTATCTGTCCAATAAATATCTTTTCTTCATCAGTTCTTTCATTAGAAGAATTGCCTAATGAATTACCTCCAAAATGCCAAAAACACAAATTAGCCTGTCGTTGCAAGAAATTTTGAGTTAAGTCTTTAGAAAAAAAAATCTACGAAATCCAGAGTCTGTGCCATTAATATATTAACACAAATGTTAGTAGAGCCACCATGATCCTGGTCCTCCAGATTGGGCATCCTTTTTTTTTTTTTTTTTTTTTTTTTTTTTGCTCAGCATTGATCACAACATATTAGAGCTGGATAAGACTTTAGAAATAATCTACTTCAACTTTCTTAGGAACCAAGATAGCAGGCAGGATCCCATGAGTATGCTGGAGCAAGCTGATTGGTAAAATTTTAGGGTGACCACTTACTTCTCAGAAATTATTCAACTTAACAATCAGGTTTGATTTATTATCTATCATGGCAAAGTCAAAGCTAAGAATGGTTTTACATTTTTAAATACAATAAAACTTTTTTTTAATCATAAAAAGAAAACTTAACAATAATATTCTTAGTGGAAGGGCAAATGGAGGCTGCTGCCTATAGTTTATTAGCCTAAGATAGTGAAGGAGAAAATGCTAATAATAATAATGCAAATTAAACTGAAAAGTCTATCTGAGTGTGTGTGTATATATATATATCAGATTCCCAAAGTGTGCGCTACCGCCCCCTGGTGGGTGCTGTAGCAATCTAGGGAGGCGGTGATGGCCACACTTTTTTTGAATTACATTCTATTCTGAGTTCAATAAATAGCTTCATAATTTCCAGAGGTGCTAAGTAATATTTTTTCTGGAAAGGGGGAGGTAGGCCAAAAAAGTTTGGGAACCACTGATATATATATATATGTATGTATGTATATATAGTAATGACTGTGCTGGCGAGAGAATCTAGAGAATCTGTCTTTGTCTCATACTCCCTATTTCTTGTCTAAGAGTGACATCTCACATTGTCTAATCTCTTATTCTTTAATTTCCCTATTTAAGAGAGTTTTACAGTTTACTAAGCCTTTCCCCCAAAAATAACTCTTGAAGCCGTCCACCGACTCCACGAAGATTCCTAGTGGGTTGGACACTCAGAAAGGGGAACCAAGGACTGAGTGAAAATGGGCTACGGGTCAAGGATTAATGGAAAGAGAACATAAGGCGAGAATAAAGATACACAGACACAGAAAGTTTTGGCATAAGGTAGACAGACAGTGAGTAAGCTCTGATGGTCAAGAGCTTCATGGTTAGGAGCTCTGATGGTTGAGAGCTCTCTTGCCAACTGATGTCTTGTCACTTTTATTGGGGTTACATACAACAGTATGGGGGGAAGGGGAGAGGCTGGTGGCCTGATACATTAACATTATGAGGTAATCATCATAAAATGCAAACTACCAAAATCTGAAACAATAGGTAGAGCTAAGATCAGGATCCAGGGTGGATAGGGCCTAAGGCATCTACTGATGTTTGATACCTATGTTAATTGATCATTGAAGGAAAAGTAAGGAGACTGAGATAACTGATTCTCTTCTGGGGTGTAGCCTTAGGGAAGGGCTAGGGATTTGGCAAGGTCAACATTCAATTTGACTCAGGATTGCAGAGATCAATCATTAACAGTATAAGAGTTAAGTTTTTGAATACTTCTTAAAATAATATCACAATTAATGTATACCTGGATTGCTACATATCCCCCTTTTTTTAAAAAAAAAAAAGAAGTTATTAGAGTGAGTGGGGAAAAAATGAATTTAAAAACAAAAGAGAATGGAAAATTCTAAAAGGAAAAGGGAAAAGTGAAAATCTCAAAGAAAAAAGTAAAAACTGTGATTGAAGGAAGAGGATTAAAAATTTGAAAAAGATGCAAAGTGAAATCTAGCAATCAAAAGATTCTTGTTAAAAAAAATAATAATGTTGGAAAATAAAATTTCAAATCAGAAAATGTAAGAAGGCCCGAATTAATGTGAAACTTACAGTTTCCCAAACATGTGGGAGATATAATATGTTATCCATTGGCAATCAAGGGTGTAAGAAGTTGTCAAGCCTTTAAAGTGAAAGAAGGGTCTAGTTTGAGACAAAAGGGAAGTTTTATTTCCCTGTCTGATTTTATGTCAGATTTTCGGGATGGTGGAGCCAAGATGCCAGCCACATTGAGATATTAGTTGGAAACTTGGTAGAAGTCCGACCTGCGTTTGAGGGTGTCAAAACACTGCGTCCTTTTACCTCCAACCAGGACCTTAGTAACCAACATCCATCTATCTTCTATGGATTTTAGGTCTCTTTCGATCTTAGGCTTTCTGGCAAGTTGTAAAGGCTCTGTCTCGGTCCCTACTTCTGAAATCAGACATAATCATTCATACTAGGCCCGTGATGTTTACCAAATACTTGCAGGTTCCTACATCCTTAAGCTTTTGGATAAACAAATAGAGCCAATATATAAAAAATTATCTTAATCTACAAAATCAGAATCTTGGTACTGATTCCCACACACATCAGTATCCAAAGTAGAGTGAAAAAATAAAATGGGAAAAATAAAGGAAAGAAAAGAAAAATGTAAAATCAAATGCCTCATTACAGATGAAAAATAAAATAAACAATGAAAAATGTTAGGCTGTTGGCTCACATTTCATGTGGAAATGTTTTTTTTGCCAACCAAAAGTTTCTCACTCAAAATAAGATCAGTTTCCTAAACCAAATTCACAGTGTGAGTGCACGAGATTTTTCACCAGGTAAAGGGTTTTTCAACACAGGATAATACAACAATTGATGCACATACAAAAGTACAAATATTCCCAAATTATAACATACTATTTGGTTGCTGAATCATTACATCTGTCTTTCAATTAAAAGGTAGGTTTTTTTTTTGTTTTAGCAATTTCTATCCAAATAGTTTTTTATACAAGTTAAATTCTAGCAAAGACATATACATATATATTTTTTGCAAATATAGCATAAACAGGTTAAGAGAATTAACACATATATACATTTAGGACAATAGAAACAATTTCTTATGCAAGTGAACAGTATCCAATGTACTGTTATGAAATTACAAAAACAGTTCAAGTCTAACTATAGAAAATACATATTATAAAAGCTGACTAAAAGCTGTTATGACTCATGTGTTTGGAAGAATCGAAACAATTTCTGTTTGCAAGAGAATAATTGAACCAATAATAAGAGAATAATCGAACCAATGTAAGATTTTGAAACTGCCAATATTACAATAATATTGTAGTTTTGCCTAAATATTATACCCTAATATCTCTGTACAATGGATTGTTAAGATGAGATTTTGGAATTATTGGTTGTATGCTTTCAATAGAAAAATAATTTTCAGATCAAATTTGAGTAACATGGAACAATTCCAACAAAAATAATTGCAAGATATACATTGTACAATACAATTTAAATTTTTTGGGTGCAAGTAAAAAGTTGATCTTCAATAAATACCCATACGCTTTTAGAATAAAATGTCTGTAAGCAAGTTAATAAGTCTTTTGCAGTTAAACTGTCTCTTAATGAAAAAGTTCATCTGTGTGGATAGTTCATTAGACCTGTTCTCAAGTCAGTGGCTGTGCCTTGTTTGTTCCTATGCTGTTCTTCTGGGATCTGGTAGCTGTGCTGTCCTATGGTTAGTGCTGGACAGACATCTGCTTTCTCTGCTCTCTTGGTTGGTCTTTTCTGGGAATGCTTGATGACTCTGGTTTTCTTCCATGCATTCCTGATACCTGTGAAAATAGAAGCAAAATCTCGACCCCAAATGAAAAACTCATTGGGTCTTTTTCTTGGAACTGGTTTGTTAGAAAGTGCCTGATAACATCTTTTTTGGTTTTGAATTTGGGCTTTTGAATTTTGAATTTGGGCTTTTATATTTCCTTTAGCTCTTTTCCCAATGGGTAATTCCCAATTTCCTGGGATACCAGCCTTAAGAGAGATGTTCCATGATTTGTCCAATTTTGCCCATCTCTTGCTGGTATAAGCATTATTATTCCAATTTTTTAACTTTTTTGGAATAGCCAAATGTGCAAGAATATTTGAAAGTTGTGCAACAACATTGCATACTTCTCCATTTTGAGCTTTTGCCCATACAGCATGAGAGTAATTATCTCCAATTACATATCCTTTTTTTATTTTTACAAAAGAGGCATATTGTAATGCATCCCTTTGCCACAATTGTGCAGGTCTTACAACTTTGCAGTTGCCTCCTTGAGGAGTGTCAGAATAAGGAGCACAAGATTTGCATTGCCAATCAATTTCATTGACTTGTATAGAAAATTGAGGTTCACAAAATTTTGCACTCTGATGTAATATTGAGTACAAATTAACCGTTTCCTGCAAAGCAGTGGTTACTAGGCTATTTGCCTTTGAAATTCTCTCAGTCTGAGGTCTATGGAGATTGTGAGAGCAAATAAAATTTTCCTTTTGACTTTGCAAGATTGCATTCTGTGTGGTGTGAAACAACAGAACAGTTTCTGTATCTTGCATTAGTGTAATTTTTTCAGCCTTTAAACAAATAATCAGATAAACAACATATAAGTCACATATGATATTACAAGTCTGTGCTATGATCTTAAGCACGTGTCTAATTGAAAAGTCTTTTTGTGCTATAGTACTAGTATTTAGACTAAAATTTACTTCAGATAAAATATCTCTTTCCCAAAGAGCTTGTGGTATATGAAAAATACCAGAAAATGTCTTACTTTTCATGTAGAGCATAATCAATCTTTTATTAGTAATTTGTTGTGTCCAATTTAAATTTGAAATGTTTAATTTTAAATTTGACTTCACACTAACTTTTGCATTTAGCAAAGATTTGTTTGGAGATAGAATTGGTTGTGCAAGTTTTTTGTCATTTCCAATTGAAAAAATGTGAAATGCTTTGGATTTGACTAGTATCTTTCCCTTAGCATTTTCACCAATGACCTCAGGGCAGGTTTTTAGTCCCTGAGAAATGAGGCTTCTACTCTTACCTGAGTTAAGTTTTTGGGGAATCAAAGACTTATCTCTGGTGCCCTGAATTTTTAAGGGGCTCAAGGCTGGCCCCCCAAACAGTTTAAATGCTGTTTGGTTGTAGCTGTCCTAGTCTGTGTTCTCAGGAGATATGGTGAGGCCCGATGCTGTACTTTGGGACACCCTTTGAAAAATTTATGAGTCCACTTCAACTTTAATTTGGGACAGGATCCTGTAAAATGTCCAATTTTGTGCCAAGCAAAGCAGACAAGTTTTGTCTTTTTAAATCGATCTGCCATCAGATTCTTGTGGTCTAAAGTTTTTATGTCTTGGCATGCTTTTATAGCCTCTTGGTGAGGAGTTGTCTCCTCAAAGAAATCTGTAGCATTGCGTTTTGTAGTTACAATCTGCCATGCTCTTTGAGCAGCTAGTCCAGTTGGATTAAAGGTTTGCTCTGAATATAACAATTGCCTAGTAAGATTTATAAATTTACCTGTGCCAGTTAATTCATCATAGGCAATATCTATATGGTGTTTTTTGTTGATTCTAGCTTGTTCCTCACATAATTCCTGAAACAATAACTTCCATATTATGAAATCTTTGGCATTAAGCACAGATCCAACTAATTCATACCAAAAATCTGGTGGTAGAGATTGCTGGCTAATCTCATCTATCAGTGACGTGGTGTCATGGGCTGCATTACTATACTGAATGACACTATTCCTGAGAGCTTCAAGAGTTTGGAATTCAACATCTTTCTGCTTTTCTAAGTTTACTTTTGCATTCTCAGGGTTATTTTTAATTTCTGTTGGAGAAGCTGATTTCTCTGCTTTCTCTTCTAGGTTTAGGCTGATTGTAAACCTGCAGTTAGTATTGAGTGAAGAAGGAGGAAGAAGAGGTGTGGGCTGAGCACTAGTCAGTTCATCAGAGTCAAGAGAAGCTGCATGAGGTGGAGGAGGAATAAATTGAGTGTCAGAAAGCCTATGGGCTCTAAGAGAAACTGAGTAAGATGGTGGAGGGATAGAGTCAGCAGGAACAAATGAAAGTGGAGAGGTTAGGGTAGGTAGAGGATCAGTAAGCTTAAGTGTGGAAGCAATAAGCGGAATCAGAGGATCAGCCTTTGAAGGCTGGAGCTCAGGAGATGGCTTGAGGGGAAGGTCAAGCTGAGAGTCAGCTTGATTCTGTGAAGGAAAAGAAGTCATCAGAGGGATGGGTGGAGCAAGATAGATGAAATTCAGGTTAGAAGGAAAGTCTAAGAGTGAGGCAGGTTGGGACAATGAATCTTGAATGGTTTCTGCCTCTAAAGCTGTTCTAACTACCTTCCAAGTTAACCATACTGATGATGCAACTCTAAGTCCCTTTTCTTGCGCTTTCTTTAAAGTCTGTCCAAGTTGGTCCCACTGTTGTACATTGAGTACTTCTATTTCTAGTAACTTGGGATCACATTTCAAAATCACCTTAAACAATGCCTGAAGTTTAGCTTCTGGTACTCTGTATCCTTGCCTGTGCACTAAAGATTTTAGCGATCGTATGTAACTAGTGTGAGAAGAAAGTTTCTGACCCATTTTCTAGTGGTCAGCGACTCACCCCAGAGGCCACCTGAGGTCCGTTGACCGTCCCGGGTCCTGCACTGCAGTCTTCCTCTCAGGTGTCAATCCACGATGGGCGCCAGATGAAGCCGTCCACCGACTCCACGAAGATTCCTAGTGGGTTGGACACTCAGAAAGGGGA
>NC_058132.1:324136837-324255538 GCF_016433145.1 Gracilinanus agilis | reverse complement strand
TCTCTTCTCTTCTCTTCTCTTCTCTTCTCTTCTCTTCTCTTCTCTTCTCTTCTCTTCTCTTCTCTTCTCTTCTCTTCTCTTCTCTTCTCTTCTCTTCTCTTCTCTCTCTCCATTTTAGTTGACTGACTTGTCATATACCCCTATGCTGGAGGATCAATTAACATTTTTCCCTAAACTAAAGCCTCCTTATTTTAGATCTCAATATTTCTCAACACATAACAATACTGATAGGTACTAAAACAAACCACAATCATGAAAAATATCACATTTACCACTTTTAATCTGTTGGGAGTCTTTGGATTGAGAGCTACCAGGTTCATGGAATTCCCAGAGCAACTGGGAGCCATCAAGCTCTTGTTCACAGAGTAGCCCCTGGTCTGGGTGATCAGCTTCCTGATGCTAAGAAGAAGATGAGGAAAACTGACCTGTTACCCAGGCTGTTGGGGTTAGGCACAGTCTCCCTTGAGATCAGAGATGCATGTGGAATCACCAGAGTTCTGGTGCTGGATGAAATGGACTTATTTCCTGAACAGTAGCTGATGTAAAGATGCTAAAGAAAGTATTTATATTGGCATAATGTAATAAGGCTTACCATGGCCACCAATACTAACATGAATAGTCAAGTACAAATAGGCTTGGCTTTTCTTTCAAATGGTTAGATTCTGTGATCCTAATCAGAAGTTAGCAAAGATGGGCAGGTTTCCACCCAAAAAACTTCCTATTAAGGCTTAAATGTTTTTTCATCTTTATTTAGTTGGTTATGGAAGTCTTTACAAAAGAAAAAAGAGAATGAGTCCTGATTCATGCTAGCCTTCCAAGAGGCATAGAAATATGTGTAAATGGTACCATTAAACTGTTGAAGAAAAAATATTAATGCCAATAATGTATTTTGGAGCTTAGGCTCAAAGTCTTTGAAAATAATGTAATATTTAAAATATCAACTAAATATTATTTTAAATGTTATTATTTAATCATATAATATTGTACTAAAGCTAAGTTGTTTATAGCTTAGAGAGACAGATATCCAAACCTCCAAAACAATTTGAGGTAATATTTCTAGGAATTTTGGACCAGGAAAAGATTATACTAATATTAAAATACAATTTTGGAATAACATTCTAGATAAATCACCACTCAGTTATTTTGTGGGCCATTTCTCTTAAAGGACTGAAAATAGTTCTTTTTTGTGACTAATATTTTGACCTTGAATACAAAAGAGAACAGTGTCCTTAGGTGGGTGGATTATGGTGCAAATCACTTCATTTGGGTAGTAAGACAATGATATTTTCTAGACTTAACTTAAGAAAGAACTTCACTTTTATTCTAACCACTTCCATAAAGGGAAATTCTGGAAAGGGTTTTGGGCTAGAGAAATATTATTTCCTAAAAATTCTAGAGAAATAAAAAAAGAGTTAAAAAACATACTTCTGCACACAGTGAAGAATAACTCAATTATTAATATATCTATGAATATGTGTAGAATTTAAACTTCTTGAAGGCAGGGACTTTCTTTTGCCTCTTTTTTGTATTTCCAGAATCTAGCACTGTGCCTAGCACATTGTAGGCACTTAATAAATGTTTATTGATTGATAGATTAACCTCAAGTAAAAATGACATTATGAGGGTGAATGTTTGGGTGGCTTTTTTTTCCTTCAATTTTATTGTCTAATTTTGACTGTGGTGATCCATACTTTATAGTTATTAGTGATACATTTCTATGAATTCCTACCTATAGAAATGAGGCTAAGTGATGGATCATCAGCATTATTATTATAATTACTACCTTGCCTATTATTTATTGAACCTTCAAGTATAGCCTCTTGTAATTCTCTTCATTTGTGTGCTGAGTCTATCAGTTTCTTTGAAACTGACACTTGTAGCCCACAAACCTGCGTGTTAAAAGTTCAATACATTATTATTATTATTTTTTAAACCCTTGTACTTTGGTGTATTGTCTCATAGGTGGGAGAGTGGTAAGGGTGGGCAATGGGGGTCAAGTGACTTGCCCAGGGTCACACAGCTGGGAAGTGGCTGAGGCCGGGTTTGAACCCAGGACCTCCCATCTCCAGGCCTGACTCTCACTCCACTGAGCTACCCAGCTGCCCCCCATTTTTATTTTTTTCTAACTTCCTTAAAAGAGGTTTTGTTTCTCTCAACTGCTATCCCCACAACAGCCAGATAATAGCAACTTCTGTCTGCTTCTTGATCTATCCTCCCACTAAGATAATAGTAACTTCCATCAAGGTTATTCTTTGTTAGTATCCAAGCTGGGCAGATTTTATATACCCTGTTAGCTATTCATTTGAGATCTTCGATGGCTGTAATCAAATCCTTCAGTAAACCTCATTGTAATGTATGTAAGTTGAGTATTAGGTTTTGATTTTAATGTTTAATGGTGTGGAAATAATGTTACTATTTGCTGCAAAATGCTGAGGAATGGGGAGGAGTTCCTAATCACCTTTTCTAATTCTTGGAATTAACCACACGAACACAGGACAGTGAGACAGAAACACAAATTCCTTGCCTATGCAGAGCTAGAAAGGACTTTGGAGAACACTTATTTTACACATAAAGGGTATGGGGTATAGATAGTTTCCCTTGATATAGAACAGCCTACCCTTTCTTGGACACGGATGAGGAAAGACAAGTGCTTTGTCTTGACCCAGGTGGTGGTCTATTTATTTATTAACAATTACATGTAATAAAAATTTTTCACATAAGTTTTCCAAAGTTATATGATCCATATTGTCTCCCTCCCTGCCTCCCTCCCCACTCCTGGAGCTGGCAAGCAATTCAATCTGGGTTATACACATATTAATACACAAAACATATTTCCATATTATTTATCCAGCTATTCAGATACTACTCAGATACAGTTTCCCCATATAACACCAGGTGGCACTCCAAACTTAAGCTATCACTCCATGCCTCTTAGCAAACAGTAATTGTCTGCCTCAATCTGTACCATGCATATGCTAAGAAGCATTTCCAGTTCACCAGGGCCTTCCCAGGTTTCTCTTGGCTTGATTCGAGGTTTAAAATATCAAGAAACTTATCATACAAAATTTCATACACTTATCAAAACTGATTTGGTTGCCCCCATCTCAATCAGATTTGTGTCTCCTTCCCAACTTTACATACCTCAAAGGAATACACATTTACACGATAGGTGAGAGAACAGAATATAAATGTAATTAAAAATAGAACATAAAAAATCCCAGTCCTTCTGACTTTCTGGTTCTCTGTTTTCTACTTCCCAGTCTTCAGCTGGGTATTCCCAGCATACTTGAGTGACCTTTTAGGCAAGCACATTTCTGCATTCCATTTTGAGTCAAGAGAGAAAGGAGAGGTACTGTCTCATCAATATTCTGTCCAGCTCCCAGAGTCTTGGCATGTAGGTCATCTAGAGAGATTCCATCTCAGAATTTCCCCAAGGGCAAGAAGGCAGAGTCTTCTCTTTCTTCCTCCACCCCCATTTTCGCTCAGCTCATAGCTCTTCCTTTTCTAACTATGCTTGGGCAGGTCTTTGGTATATGTCCAGCATCTAGGAGTTCTTGGACTTCCCAACAGCTCAGGTGTTATCAGATTTGATATCTTCCAAATCCCAAATTAGGGGATTGGGCTCCCAATTCCTAATTCCAAAGCAAAATGATCTCATCTGGAATCTCCAAACATCAGGCTTATTGTCCATGGGTGACTCTAGAGCAGTGTGGTTGAAGGTTTTCAAGCTCAAGTGTCAAATGGCAACTTCAAGCTGCCTGTGAGTCCTTCCACTCCACCCCCCATTACCCTAGAGAGCAGAGGGAGGAAGTGCTTGCTTTGGGGTGCTGAACAGTGGGGCGAGGCATGCAAAAATGCCCTCAGGTGCTGGGAAGAGGGGGAACGGAGCAGCTCCCTTGGGCCACGCTGCTGTAGAGAGTAGTTGTAATAAAACAGTCCATGTTCTTTGTTTTAAGTGGGCAATACAACGACAAACATATTTAGCCAATTCTGTTTATGTGAACAGTTCCTGAAACTTTGCTCCTAGCTTCCTGCACTTACCTAAAGGAACCAGGAAATTATAGTAGGAGGCAAGCTGTTTCAAATATAGTTTATTTATTAAAAAACAAACACACAAACAATCCTTACCTTCTACTTTACAATCAATACCAAGTATCTATTCAAAGACAGAAAAACAATAAGGGACATTGTTGTTGGAGCAGGTAGGTGGTAAAGTGAATAGACTACAAATCTGACCTGATGTTTAATAGCTGAGTGACTATGGGCAAGTCACTTAACCCTGTTTGCCTCAGTTTTCCTCATCTGTAAAGTGGTCTGGAGAAGGAAATGGAAAACCAATCCAATATCCTTGCCAAGAAAATCTCAAATGAGGTCACAACTGAAAACAACTAAACAACTTCATAGACGTTCAGAACTAGAAGGGACTCTAGGGTTTACCTTGTCCAATTAATACATGATAAAAATAGCTAGTATTTTATAGGACTTTAACTTTCACAAAACACTTTATATATTATCTTCTTTGATCCTCCCAGCAGCCCTGTGAGCTAAGCACTGTTATTATCCCCAATGAACTAGGGAAACTGATGTTGAGAGAGGTTAAGTGAATTGCCCAAAGTCACACAAGAAAATGTTGAGATGTGGACTCAGGTCTTTCTGATTCCAAGCCTAGCATTCTATACTATACCAATTAGCTACCTCTTGGAGCAACACTTCCTTTACAACATCCCATGAAAGTGGTCATTTAATTTCTACTTGAAAGCCTTCTATTGAGCCTAAATCTGCCTTTCTGTGACTTTTACTAATTGGTCCTTGCTCTCACCTCTGAGGGTCAAGTAAAACAATCCCAATCATACCTTCAGCTGATCCCTTCAAATGATCTCCAGTCTGGTCATTTTCCTTTGGACAAATTCCAGATTTTCAGTGTCCTCCCTAAAGTATGATCTTCAAACAGAACACAGTGCTTTGATCTGAGTAGAGCAGAATATATTGGGACTGTAACCTTTGTTTTGGAAATTCTGCTTCTACTAATACAAACTAAGAACTAGTTAACTCTGTTGGCCGTCAGCCAGCCACTGGTGACTCACTGAATGATGAGCCATTAAAACCACAAAGCCTTTTTCACAGAAACTGTTTACTAACCAGACCTCCCTCATCCTGTACTTATGTAGTAGATTTTTTAAAATTCAAAGGTAGGAGAGCAGCTAGATAGCTCAGTGGATAGAGAGCCAGGCCTAGATGGGAGGTCTTGGGTTCAAATTTGATCTCATACTTCTAAGCTGTGTGACTTTAGGCAAATCATTTAATCCCAACTGTCTAGCCCTTACTATTCTTCTGACTGGGAACCAATATTTAGTATTAATTTTAAGACAGAAAGTAAGGGTTATAAAAAAAATTCAAAGGTGGGACTTTACCTTTTACGCTATTAAATTTCATCTTTTTAGATTTGGCCCATAATTTTTTTTTTTTTACCCTTACCTTCCATCTTAGAATCAATACTGTGCAGTGGTTCTAAGGCAGAAGAGCAATAAGGGCTGGGGGGTTAAGTGACTTGCCCAGGGTCACACAACTAGGAAGTGTCTGAGACCAGATTTGAACCTAAGATCTCCCATCTCTAGTCCTGGCTCTCAAGCCACTGAGCTACTCAGCTGCCCCCTTGGCCCATCATTTTAACCCATCAAGATTTTTTGTTTGTTTTTTTTTAATCCTAGTTCTGTCATATAAGTCAGCCATTGTTTTTAGCTTTATATCCTCAGCAAATTAGATATGTATTTTATGCATACCTGTATCTAACTTTGATAAAAAAAGTAAAAAAGAACAAGTTTTAGGAGAGATCCTTGTGATGTTCCATTAGAAAACTTTCTCTAGGTTATTGTTGTTTAGTCAGGTCCAATACTTTGTGACCTCAATTGGTGGTCTTTCTTGTCAAAGATATCTAGAGAGGTTTGCCATTTCCTTCTTGAACTCATTTTGCAGATGATGAACTGAGGCAAATAGGATTAAGTTACTTACCCAAGGTCACCCAGCCAGTAAGTGTTTGAAGCTGGGTCTGAACTCAGAAAGATGAATCTTCCTGATTCCAGGGAAGGTGTTCTTCTTGCACCACCTAGCTGTCCTCTAAGTCAAGGGGTCTTAATAGTTTTTTGTGTCATAGAGTTTTTTGCTAGTCTAATATACTCCTCAGAAAAACTCAAGTACATGAAATAAAATACATAGGATTATATAGGAAACTAATAATATTGATTTACATTTATCAAACTATTTAAACATAAACAAGTTCACAGACCCTGGTTAACAACTTGTTCTAGGTTGATTTTGGTCCATTTATTAATACTTTTGCAACCAGTATTCAGTCAGTTATGAAAGAAACTTACTGCAAATCGTTTAGACCACAATTTATCTTGCTCAGAATTATAGCATAAGAGACTTTGCCATTTCTCAAAGGATTATGTTTATGGCATTCCCCTGACCTACCAGACTGGTGATACTATCAAGAAAGGAAATGTGGTTTGTCTAGCATGACTTGCCATTTAAAAAATGCATTTTATTGATGCCTTTTGGATTCACACCACCATCATTTCTAGAGGGAAAACTCAAATAAAACTGAACTTTGTGGTAGTTGCTCCTGAATCCCAGTGATCATTCAGGCCAGTATAGGAGGCATGGTGGTGATGGATATGTTTGGAGTTGACCATGTCCTAGGTTTGCTGAAAGTAATTAGGGGTGATAGATTGTCTAGTCTCTGTAGTGATCAGTGGAACAGTTGAAGGGATGGGGAACTGATCTGCTATGATTGAGGAATGATAGTATTGTGTCTGGAGGTTACAAAGTTACATGAAAAATTTATGAAGACACAACTACAAAGCACTCTTTATAGAAATAAAGGAAGATCAATAAGTTGGGAGATATTGATTTATACTTCCTTGTGTAAAATCTTCACTAAGTCCCAAGGTCAGGGGCACCCTCTCCCACTAAAGGGCCCTACCTAAGACCTGCACTCTCCTGGACTAAGTTTAATACTGAGTATCCTGACTTATAAAAGAAGAGAGTCAGGCTCTTTTCATACTCTCTGGGTCATTATTCCCTAATCCTGGATTTAAAGTTTAATGTTGGCTCATGTGTATGGTTTCCCTAAAATTGATTCTCAGGGTTCCTTCTAGAAAGGTACATAATAGATCATACATATGACATTTATTTCTTTGACCACAAAAGGAATGCTTAAAACGAATGACTCATATGTATACATTAATTAAATAATCATTAATAATAAATACATGATACAAGACCTTATCACTCTTATTATAATCACCTGGGAAGTTATTACTTAAGTATTAAGACTCAAAACACTTTGTGGGAGTATTAGAAAAGATTTTTGCCTTTACCTTCAGCTCTGTACAGTTCAAGGAACTGACTCAAGTGAGTATCTTCTGGCAAAAATGGACCTGGTTTGGATTATTCACCTTTTGGTCATCATTTTTTCCTGTGAGAAGGTGTTTCAGAGGTTACTACCTGTTGGACAACCAGCATTTGGATCCAAAAGGAGCTCTCGATTTCCTGAACTCAGTAGTTTGCCATCAAGATTAGAAACATGAGGGACACCTAAGTGGCTCAGTGGATAGAGTTAGGCATGGAGTCAGGAGGTCCTGAGTTCAGATCTGATCTCAGACATTTCCTAGCTGTGTGACCCTGGGCAAGTCACTTAATTCCCATTGCCTACTCCTTATTGTTCTTCTGCCTTGGAACCAATACTTAGTAATACTTAGTATATAGATTCTAAGATAGAAGGTTAAGTTTGAAAAAAAAAAACAAAACTAGAAACATTTCTCAAGACCTATATTCAATTAGTCACCTATTGTGACTCAAGTTGTTTGGGAAAGTGTGTTATTGGAAATTTTGGCGTCTTTGAACTACATTTCCCATGAGCCCACTGGCTTCCTGTCATTACTCACTGATGTAGACAGGGGTATACAGTTGAGGGGCTGGCATTCCTGGCCCTTTTTCCTTCCTATGGTGGCATGTTGGAGCGGGCTGTTTGAACAGCCTAAGCTAGCATGGCATGTGGCTTTATTTTCTAGTGATTACTAATAAATCTTACAAAAACCATAATATTTTTAAAGTTGTTATATATTCATTTTTAATTTTTACAAAAGAAATACAACCCAGAACTGGCCACAAGGGAATAAGAGGAATAAAAACAGAATAAGCACTTATAGAGTGCCTAATAGGTGCCAGGCAGTGTGCTAAATGCTTTACAAATATCTCATCTTATGAAATCTCACAAGAGATTTACTGACTAATCTCAGGTTTACTGAAGTAAGAACGTGTACTTGTACTTGCCATAAATGTCAGAGGGGAAGAAAAAAGTCTGAGGGAGAGTTGTCTGAATCCCAGGGCTTACATTCACAAAAAAGGAAGAAAGCAAAAGTAGATGTTGTTTTTCCTTTAAAGTCCTTTGATCTTCTTGATCTACAGCCAGTTCTCTTCAGTCCAATCTCTGGTCATAGAGGGAGGGCACTCGATGACTGGCTAGAAACTTCTGTTGCATATGCTTTTTATCTAGTCCAAAGCATAGACCTTGCTGGCTCTGTTAAGACTACAGGCTCAGTACTTCATGTGGAGCAAACCAGTTGGAATATGTGTTCCTGGAAATATCAACTCAGTGCATGCTCAGTTTTATTTTTATTTTTTTAATTAAATTTATTTTTAGATCTACATTCTCTCTCACTTTCCTTCCCTCCCCACCTATCCTCCACTGATAAAGTAAGAAAAACAAATCCTTGTTACAAACATGGAAAGTCAAGCAAAACAAATTCCTACACTGGTCATATAAACAAGAAAAATGTCTTATTTTGTACTCTGAGAAAATCACCTCTCTATCAGAGGGTAATAGGTAGCATGTTTCATTTCGAGTCTTCTGGAATTGTGATTAGTCACTGTATTGATCAGAGGAATGCTCTGCTTTAATAAGGGACCTTAGCCTAGGGCCTACTGGAAAGGGTCAGTTTATGTTTTTATGCCTGTCAGCTCTGTTAAAAAACTGATTATACTTCATTCTAGTGTTCAGGGGGATTGGATTTTAAATCATAGATGGATCTTATGATGTAGTTGGAAATTCTCAACTTTGTTTTCTTTTCAGCAAAAAGTAGGAAAAGGCAATTCTCTGCTTCTAGATTTGTATTTCCTTATTGAAAAGTAATATTCTATTATATTTATGTCAGTTTTTTTCAACTGTTCCCCATTGATAATGCCCACATGTCCCACAAGTTATTTGACACCACAGAAACTGCTTCTACAAAGATTTTGGCATACATTAGACGATGGTTTCTGTCTTTGTCTTTCTTGGGATATATATCCAATAGGGAGAATGTGTCAAAGAATATGGACAATTTGATCACTTTTCTTGCATAATTCCTAACTGATAATTAATTATTAGAATGTTTTACAGCTCCACCAACAGTGTATTGATTATACCTTTGTTCTCAAAGCCCCTCCAACATCTTTTGTTTCTAATTTTTTGTTGTGTCTACCAATTTGCAAGGTATGAACTAAAGCCACAAATCTGTTTCAATTTGCATCTCTTTACTATTAGTGATTTGACAAATGTTTTCAAATGGTAATTAGTAGTTGCTAAAAAACAGCTTTTTTCCCAACAACTTTGAATAATTTAAGAACTCTGTTTAATACAATGAAAGCATACTTCTTTTTTTTTTTTAAACCCTTATCTTCTGTCTTGGAGCCAATACTGTGTATTGGCTCCAAGGCAGAAGAGTGGTAAGGGCTAGGCAATGGGGGTTAAGTGACTTGCCCAGGATCACACAGCTAGGAAGTGTCTGAGGTCAGATTTGAACCTAGGATTTCCCATCTTTAGACCTGGCTCTCAATCCACTGAGCCACCCAGCTGCCTCTGAGAAACCATAATTCTAATGGAATTAAGAGGTGGAACTCACCTTCTGACATAGAGATGATAAATTTAAGATGCAGAAAAAGAAATGCTTTTTCAGATACAGCTATTGTGGGAATGTGTTTTGCTTGACTGTACATAGTTGTTACAAGAGTTTTGTATGGCTTTTCTCCCATCAATTTATGTTAGATTATTAGGAGGAAGAGTGGGAAATAGGGAGAGAGTTTCACAATATAAAAAAAGAAAAGAAAGAAAAGCACTTCATTGAAACGTTAAAAAAATAAACAGAAGAGAAAAAAGAAGGAAGACCAGAAAGAATCACAGACAAGCAGGATAGCTTTGAAAGTTACATGTTGAATTTATTACATTCTTAAAAAAAAAGTAAACAGCACACAATACATATAATTGAATATAAAAAAGAAAACAACTTGTTCAATTAAAACCATTATGAAGTTTTAGTCCATACCCAAGAGACAAATTGACAGTGTTAAAGGGGTCATTGAAAGAAGGTTATACTGATGCACTGTTGGGGAAATGAATTATGGCAAACCATTTGGGAAAATGATTGTGAATTATGGGAAGTAAGTGACTAAATGATTATATTACTTGATCCATAGATTGCCCTTTGAAATATATACCCCACAAAGGTCAAAGACAGAAAGTCAGTTCCTTTTATATAACAAAATATTTAAGAAGCAGTTTTTGTTAGTAGCAAAGAACTGGAAACAAAGTGGATGCCCATCAACAGAGAATACTAAAGAAGTTGTTTGATTGTAATGTAATGGGATATTACTGTGCTGAAGAAATGATTAATAGGATGAATACAGAAAAGTATAGGAAGATTTACATGAATTGATACAAAATAAATTAGCAGAACAAGGAAAATAATACAAACAATTACTACCACAATGTAACTGGAAAGACCACCAATAAAATAATTGAAATGGAATGTTGTAAGATTATAACAGTCCAGTTTGGCCGCAAGGAAAATAAATGAGAAGGTATTTTCCTCCCCTCCTTGTAGATGTGGAGAGCTATAAGTATGGAACACTACAAATGTTGTTAGACTTTTTATTATGTATTGGTTAGCTTTATTCAATTGTTTTTTCTCCCCACTTGAAAAAATTCTTTATGATAAGGGATAGCTTTCTTGGAGAGGAAAGGGAGAGGGGCACAGGGGGATGTATAAATAGATAAATATTTATATTTGATGTATAAATAGTCTATATAAATATGTTTAAAAAAGAATATTTGTTCATATCTGATTATTTACATATTGAGAAATGTCTTTTATTGTGATAGATGTGTTAATTCCCTAAATATCTTGGAAATCAGACTTTTATTAGGGAATTGAATGCAAATATTGTTCCCACTTAAATTTCTCTTATTCTGAATATGTTGATTTTGTCTACAGAAACATTTAAAAATGTTACATTTGTTGCTTATGTGACTAATTCTAATAATTGTTTTCCTAAGGCTGAACCATTCTGTGTCCTAGTATGGATTAGTTTCTTTGTGAAATTCTTTTTGGATATATCATATCACAAATATTTTATTTAAAATTTATTTAACTACTCCTTAATGAAGTTGGCCTACATATTCTCTTGATTTGCTTTGTCACTTTTTGGTTTGGTTATCAGGATAATATTTGTCTCACAGAAAAACTATTATAGAATACTTTCTGTTTTGGGGAATAATTTTTTTAGCATCGGTATTAATTGCAATTAGGTATGACTAGTTCTTGATGAATCCATGCTGATAAATGAGATGACTGCTTCCCTTCCTAAATGCTCCCAATTCTGGAATTTTGCCAGGAAAGAAGCCTATTGTTTAAAGAACTTCCCCAGAGTAACAGAGTTGGGGGTAGAGATAGTCCTGGCACCTGGGTCCCTGGATTCTCAATATAGTATTCTTTCTGCTCTACCATACTGCCTTCCTCTTGATGTAACAGGGCAAGAATGAAGCATAGGGAGGGATTTATCAATGAGTTGGGGAACAAATATTTAGTAACATTCCTCCCTCCCCCAGTTACTCCCAACCATTTCCCTAGGAAATGATGAAGGAATTGGTGTTTCGGCCAATGGAGCCATTGGCTCCAAAGTAACTTTAATTTTATTGTGTAAAAATGATCATTTGACTATGTAGGAAGTTAATTTTAGGGTTCTGACTTTCCTAAGATTAATTGTTAATTTACTTATGCATACTGATGTACTATCGGTAGAATGCTTTGATGCCCTGTTGGTAGAATTATTCATTAAATTAATCTCTTCAATTAATTCATAACCAGTATGCTTTTATTGGACATTCATTTTGTGCCTATCCTTGTGTTGGCTGCTGTGGGAAATGAAAGAAGAGAAGATAATTTTTCTCTTCATGGTTTATTTAATCTTCTTGGGAGATGTCACATAAAATAACTAGAAAATCAAAATATTGTCAATAGCTAAATTGCAAAGTTCAGACTCCTAAGTGCTTGTGGGGTATAGGGAAGAGAACATAATCAAATAAGGCTTCATGAAAGAGGTTGGATTTGAATTTGGTCTTGAAGAATGAACAAAGTTATTCTGAGTAACAGGAATATTCACACAAAGAACTTATGAAGAAAGATACTATTCACCTCCAGAGAATGAACTGGCATATAGAAATCTGTATTTTATT
Source organism: Gracilinanus agilis (assembly GCF_016433145.1). Taxonomy (NCBI): domain Eukaryota; kingdom Metazoa; phylum Chordata; class Mammalia; order Didelphimorphia; family Didelphidae; genus Gracilinanus; species Gracilinanus agilis. The sequence continues at coordinate 324,242,985 of NC_058132.1, read as the reverse complement.
GTCAAATGTTAGCCTTCTCTATTGTGGGGTTCAGGGGGAACAAGGGAGACAGTTTGGAACTTAAAATTTAACAAAAATAAAATAAGTATTATACAAAGAAAAAATGAAGAAAAAAGAATGAAAAAGTTTGGAAAGTCAGAGGAGAGTAGGAAGAACATTGTAGGAAGAGGAAATAGTGTAGACAAAGTGGGAAGGGGAATGAGCATATTATGTATTTTGGAAGGAGACAGAGATTTGTCAGTCTAATAGAGAAATACAAAGCAAAGCCCCCAGGCACATTTTTTTTTTAGTTTGACAATTCATTTCAACAAACATTTATTAAGTGCATATTCTATGTTAGGTCCAGAGACAGATACTGGGAATAAAAAGACAAAAAAGAAATATTTGCTCTTAAGGAGCTTACATTCTACCTGGGTAATACAACACACGAATAAGTAAATACAAAGTACAGATAAAGTAAGACAAAGGTTTTTCAAGAGGGAGGGAGCAACATCAACCTATTCTATCCCTGTAGACAGCTGAGGCAGAGATAAAGAAAGGAAATATATAAAGAGAAAATGGGCTCTCATGGATTTGGAGGGCAGAATGAACTAGGAGAGTCTTATCTCTACACTGCCTAAATGCAACAATGACTTTGTTTGTCAATTAGGCTATTACTCAGGAGTATGTATGCAACTATATACCCAGGAGTATATATATGCAACCCTTTCTGAAGGACTAATCCCTGAAGTTAGGGTTTGAATTGTGGAGATAACTTTGGTGAGCCTCAATGTTCACTAAGAAACACATCGTTGAGGAAATTTTCTCCCTCTAGTAGGTCAAGTACAAGCCAATGTAATTTTGCCATATGTTTCTATGGGAACTTCTTCAGCTCCCCAGTTGCTGCCATCTTTTGGTCTTGAAAAATCCATGCTTAGGAATTCTAGCCCCTGACCTATACCCAGAAGCAGTGAGTAAGAATATCATTTTCAAAAACTTAAATTAAATTTTGTACATAGCCTATATATATATATACACATATATATATGTATATATATATACACACATATATATANGGCTATTACTCAGGAGTATGTATGCAACTATATACCCAGGAGTATATATATGCAACCCTTTCTGAAGGACTAATCCCTGAAGTTAGGGTTTGAATTGTGGAGATAACTTTGGTGAGCCTCAATGTTCACTAAGAAACACATCGTTGAGGAAATTTTCTCCCTCTAGTAGGTCAAGTACAAGCCAATGTAATTTTGCCATATGTTTCTATGGGAACTTCTTCAGCTCCCCAGTTGCTGCCATCTTTTGGTCTTGAAAAATCCATGCTTAGGAATTCTAGCCCCTGACCTATACCCAGAAGCAGTGAGTAAGAATATCATTTTCAAAAACTTAAATTAAATTTTGTACATAGCCTATATATATATATACACATATATATGTATATATATATACACACACATATATATAAATTACACATGTATAATATATATTATATATATTTTATATACAATATAATATTACACATACACACACATTTTTACTTCTCTATCAGGAAGTGATTAGTTCTTTAGAGCCATGGTTTTGGTCATTATCAGAGTTCCCAAGTCTTTCAAAGCCTGTCTTTACAAAATTGTTGTCATTTCATAAAGTGCTCTCTCCTTCCTGTAATTCCTTCTTTTCTTTCCCTCCTATATCCTTGTTGAGTGAAATATATTTCTGTATCCAACTCTCTATGTATATGTATATATGTGTTTTATTCCCTCCTTTGACAAGTTTAGATCAGTGTAAAGTTCAGGCGTAAACCTAAATTCCCTCCTTTTCCTTTGTTTGTATAGATTTTTATTTTGTGCCTCCATTATGTGAGATACTTTTCCTTTCCCTTCTTCCAGTATTTCCCTCTCTTCCCACTATTAAAAAAAAGATGATCAAAATATAACTCAGATCTTCTAATTAGCCCTTTTCTATGACCCCTGATTATGAAAGATTTCAAAGGGGACACATCCATCATCTTTCCACATTAGAATGTAAGGAGTATCTTTTTAGTCCCTTATATTTGTTCATTTGTGTTTATCTTTTTATGTTTCTTTTTTTCCTAGTGTTTGAACTTCAAAGTTTACTCACAGTGCTGGTATTTTTCTCAAAAATGCTTGGAAGTCTTCTATTTCATTGAAGATTAATTTCCTTCCTTGTATGATTACACTCAGTTTTGCTGAGTACGTTATTCTTGGTTATAAATTTATATCTTCTGTCTTCTTGACACATCATATTCCAAAATCTCTGCTTCTTTATAGTGGTTAAATCTGTTAATATTTGTTGTTAATATATGTGTTAAATAGTTGTTATATCATGTTATAGCTGTTAAATAATGTTTGATCCTTACTGTGGCTCTTTGGTACTTGAATTCTTTCTTTCTGGATTCTTGCAGTAATTTTTTTTTTTTGGACCAGGGAGCTCTGGATTTTGGTCATGATTTTCCTGAAAGTTTTTATTTTGGGATTCCTTTCAGAAAGTAATCAGTGGATTTTTTGCTGTTTCTATTTTATCTTCTGATTCTAAGAGATTTGGGAAGGTTTTTTTTTAAAGATTTGGATATAATGTCTAGGATCTTTTTTATTGTTATAACTTTCTGGTGGTCCAATGGCTCTTAAATTTTTATCTTTTCAATATGTTGTTCAGATTAATTGTTTTTTTTTTTTGCTATGAAATGCTTGACATTTTCTTCTTTTTTAAAGCCTTTTGACTTTGTTGGATGATTTTACATAAACATTTAGAGCTTTAGTTTCTTCATCTTCCTCACTTATACAATTTAACTCAATTTAACAAACATGTATTAAGCCTCTACTATATTCAAGTACTAGCTGATGAGGTCTTTAATGAGCAGACATTCTGCTATTTGGATTCCAAGGGTCCCTGCCAGTTCTAGATCTCATATGGAGGTGGAGAAAGGAAGAATATCTTCTAGGTATAGGGGAACTATGTGGATAAAGGCATGGAGGCAGAAGTAGGTGATATGAGAAAGGGAGAGTGAGAGTAGTCCAGTGTGAGGGGAAGGAAAGAGAATTGTCAAAAGACTTTAAAAATAGGTTGGAATCATATTGTAAAAGGCCTTGAATACCAGTCTAAGGGTTTGTAGTTTTATTCAAACTACTAGTGGGAGTCCCTCTTGTGTTTCTGGATTGTCACATGAAAAAAACAGTGCTCTACCCAGAGCAAGATGAATTGAATTGAACTGAATAATTTCTGGTGGTTCTTTCATACCATATGTCTGTTCTCACACTCCCCTCCCAGGCTTGCTGGATCATAGCAGCAAGCTCCTACTGCTAATTCACTGTTTCTAAGAGCTTTTGCTCCACAGTGAGGGGTTTGGAAGCAGCAAGCTGACCAGGCTTCTTTTGACTAAATAACAACCCCTTTCCCATTCAAACAAGTTTCTTTTCTTCTGTTCACAGCTGCATGCATAGAGATAACTATTGAAAACCTGTGTATATAAGTGTGGTTCTTTCCACCAAACTAGAAAGTAGTTTCATATCCAGTGAAAAATTGTGGTGGCACTTGTTGCTTTTTGGCTAGATGCTGCTTCCCTGGATTCATATGTCCTACACAGAGTTCTAGGGCAGGAGAGAACAAAAATAGCTCACCTCACCAAAAGTATATCTGTTCTTTGTTCCCCTAATTTAGTTATGTTATCACTCTTTCTATCTAAATCATATATCCATTTTGACCTTATCTTGGTTTAGGGTATAAAATATAATGGCCTATACCCAGCTTCTGCCATACTGTTTTCCAATTTTCCCAGCAGTTTTCGTTAAAGAGTGGGTTCTTATCCCAAAAGCTGGGATCTTTGGGTTTATAAAAACTAGGTTGTTAAGATCATTTAAACTCCCCTATATATTGTATATTTAATCTACTCCACTGGTCTACCTTTCTATTTCTTAGCTAGTACCAGAGTGTTTTGATGATTGCTGCCTTATTGTATAGTTTAAGAACTGGTACTGCTGGCCTGTCTTCCTTCACATTTTTTTTCATTAGTTCCCTTGATATTCTTGACTCTTTCTCATTTTCTTCAGTCCATACCAGCACCACTCTTGAACTTTGAGGAAAACTACATGAAACTTGGGTTTTTCAAATAGACTGTATATTCCCCAAAGTTAGCAGCAAGATACTCGATAGCTATTTGTTACTTCCCCACAAAAGAAATGATTAAAATACATAAAACTCATAAGTGCATACTGAGAAAGACTTAAAACACATAAATAACTAACTCATAATTCCTTTCCAAGAGGTTGTGAAATAAAAATCCTTTCTTGATGGATGGGAGATGATAATCACCCACCTAGGGAATTATCTAGGCCAATAAAGCACAAGCCCCCCTTGGCTTTAGAAACAAAGTTTAATTTTACAAAAGGAATAAAGGGGAAATAGTAGGTAATTTCCTAAAACTATATATCTAATATCCAACCACCCTCTTTCACCTCATGGTGAATTAGTTCTTCTCCTTGAGAATTCACTCAAGCTACTCTAAACTCCTTATCTCTAAGACCCCCAAAATCCAGCTATCTGACTATAAACTAACCTAATTAATATGGATTACAAAAAAGGATAAATAGGAAGGACTCACAGATGTATTTGAGCCCTTACATAAAACCTGGGGTTGTTTTTAGGGATATCCAGAATCCTAGATGACCAAACTCTGGGTTTTGTCTTCACCAGTGAATTTCTGACAGATAGATCTCAGGCAGAAGGTCTCTGTATTTCAGAGGATAAGAAGTATACTTCAAGGCAGATTCTCAAACCCAGGAATCTCTAACCCCTCCACAAGATTAGGATTTCCAAGGGGAAAATTGCCAGAGCAAAAGATTCTCCTTCCTAGGTCAGTCAAAAGCCAGATTCAGAGTGACAGTTAATTTCCAGTAAAAACTCCTAAGATCTTTTCTCCTTGTCAGAACCTTCTCCCAGGGCTTGTATCCAAATTCTTCTCCTTTCCTCTTAAAGCTAATCTATTCTTTTTTTTTTTTTTTTTTACATTTTTTTAAAACCCTAAACTTCTGTGTATTGGCTCCTAGGTGGAAGAGTGGTAAGGGTAGGCAATAGGGGGTCAAGTGACTTGCCCAGGGTCACACAGCTGGGGAGTGTCTGAGGCCGGATTTGAACCTAGGACCTCCCTTCTCTAGGCCTGACTCTCAATCCACTGAACTACCCAGCTGCCCCCTTAAAGCTAATCTATGAAATTTACTCTATCCCTTATTTACTTCCTACAGTTGTCAGTGAGTAAGACCCATGTTCTTCATTTAAAAAACAACAAAAAACCCTTACCTTCCATCTTAGAATCAATACTATCTATTGGTTCCAAGACAAAAGAGTGGTAAGGACTAGGCAATGGAAGTTAAGTCACTTGCCCAGGGTCACATAGTCCTACATTCTTCTTAGAGAGACGCAAAGCCCCAAAGTCTATCCACCCTATAAGTTCACTAGCAGGAAACTTTCCTGATTAAGCATTTTATTCCTTTCAAAGAGATCTCATTTGAGGGATGAGATTTATTTGGAGTAATGGTCTCTGTTAGATAGTGGTTCAAAGAAGAGATCAGGGCTACAAATAAAGATTTTTGTAGTCATCTGCTTAGAGGTGATAATTAAAACTATGGGAGCAGTTAACATCAATCAAAGCAGAGAATGTAGAGTGAGAAGAGGGTTGAAGATGGAGCCTTGGGAGGTACTCACACTTAGAGGATGAGAAGAGGTCAAGGAATAGTAGAGACTGAGTGTTGAGATCTCTTTATCATCTCTGATAATCTGATAAGGACAGTTTAGTTGATAAGGAAATAAGGACTAGACAAGGGAGTTGTTTTACCTCATGTTTCCAGCTCTGGCTCCAGGAGCATGGAGTTTATTATATATATTTCAAGATTCATTTTACACAAAAGAACCCCCCTGAAACTTTGCAGATGAGCAGAAGTTACAAATTATGTCACATCAAAACACAAAACATTGGCTTCAGAATAGACTAAGGCCAAGGCTGAATTTTGACTAGTTTCTTATCCGAAAGCCAAGTTGGGGAGTATCCCTCTCAGGGTCGAATTGCCCCCACCCCCAAGATTTTGGCCTTGGCTATACCAGGCAGCAGCATTCCTTGCTCTGTTAACAGTGTTAACACTTTAAATTCAGGTTTGCTAGGAACATAAAGCTTTTCAATAAGAAATCACAAGGATCACAAAAGGGGTTAAAAGAGGAGTCTCAGATTTTTATCTATTCTCTTATTGGCTTCCCACAACTGAGAAGGAATGGTCAAATAGGAATGAGGAAACAAATTAGCAGAGAGAAAGGTTAGGGAAGTCAAGTAAAAAGATTGTTTAGAAGAGTATCTGTAGAAAGGTTAAGACTGATAAAGATTAAGAAAAAGCCATTGTATTCACATATAAGAGATCACTGGTGACCTTTGAGAGTTTTAATAGTGCAATAGGGAAGGAAATCCTATTACAGAGGTTGAGAAGAAAGTGGGCTATGAGGAAGTAAAGCAGCAAGTAAAGACTTTCACCTTTTGTCCTCAAGACCCTTTATCTCTCCTGTTCTGCTTAATTTATCACAATCTTTCATTTCATCTTAACTCATTTAGAGCAGCTTCTTATATTGGTTGAATATACTCAATGATGTAATGTTCAGCCCAATGCAATAGTTCATAACATGACAGTTTGTGGTATCTTAACTTTTCCCTACAATGGTTATGGAGATGATGAAAAATAGCACGAGAATGAAAATGACAGTTATGAGATAGATGATGATTTATTCATTCATTCAAGAAACATTTATTAAACATCTACTATTTGCAAGGAAGTGGGGCATATGCTGGTGGATTAGGAAAATAAACAATACTCCTCTTTTAATTCAGCCTCCACACAGCTGTGCAATTGATAGTCCTAAAACATGGATCTGGGAAGAGTTAGGTTAACACAGTGAACAGAATGTCATGCCTGGAGTCAGGAGTGCCTGGGTTCAAATCTATCCTCAGACACTTCCTAGCTGTATAACCCTGGGCAAGTTACTTAACCCAAATTACCTAACTTTTACCGTTCTTTTGTTTTAGAATTGTTATTAAGACAGAAGGTAAGGTTTTTTAAAAAACAAAACAAAAACATGGCTCTATAGTATAAAATATATACTCAGGTGGCTCACATAGTCAGGCCTGGAGGTCCAGGGTTCAAGTCACTGGCAAGTCACAACCCAAATTGCCTAGTCTTTACTGCTCTTCTGCCTTAGAAATGATATTTGGGGGCAGCTGGATGGCTCAGTGGATTGAGAGCCAGGCCTAGAGACAGGAGGTCCTAGGTTCAAATCTGGCCTTAGACACTTCCTAGCTATGTGTGACCCTGGGCTAGCCCTGTAATAATAAAAATTAATACAGAAGGATATATATAAAAGATATAGGGTTTAAAAAAATAAAAAAAAAGAAATGATATTTGGTAGTAAGACAAAAGGTAAAGGTATGTATATATACATATATATACACACATATATGTAGTCTCTATTCCAGTCAAAGGAACTGGGTAGTTATTTTCTAAATAGGTCACTTTAATTTCTGGTCTTTCTGTCTACTTTTTTATTTCTGCCTCTTAGAATCCTTATCTTCCTTCCAAATCCTGCATAAATACCACAAGGCTTTTCCTAATCCCTCAGTAATTAGTACCCTTTACTTCTTGAAATTATCTTGTATTATTTTGTTCATATTTTGTCTATTTTCTTGATCTGGGTTAAAATCTAGCCTCAGATACTTCCTTAGCTAGCAGTGTGACCCTGGATAAGTCACTTAACTCTGTTTGCATAGCCCTTGCCCTTCTGTCTTAGATTTATTACTAAGACAGAAAATAAGGATCTAAAAAAAAACTCCACTAGACTTGAAATGAAGAATTCTTAGTTCTAGTCCTTTCCTTACCCTTTCAGCTGATCATCTCATACATTATTAAGGCCATTCACCAAGAGCTCCCTTTCTCCCCTCTGTATTTTTCTAATACAGAAGTTTTTTGTTTTTTGTTTTTTGTTTTAACCTTTCTATGTATTGGTCTCCTTTGGCAGTCTGGTTAAGCCTATGGACTTCTCCTAGTTATGTTTTTAAATGCATAAAACAAGTTACTTAGGATTGCAAAGGAAACCACTTCTAGTTTTTTCTCATTCTTTATCCTTAACTTCTGTCTAGCATTTGACACTATTGGTTGACCTTATTTTGGATTTTTAAAACTCTCTGGGTTTTTGTGACTGCTCTCATTTGGATCTCCTTTTATCTGTCTGAACACTCATCAGTCTCAGTCTCCTTTATTGAATCTTCATTCATTTATACCCCCTAAGTATACGTGAACAACCTAATTTGTCTTGTGTCTTCTCTCTCTCTCTCTCTCTCTCTCTCTCTCTCTCTCTCTCTCTCTCTCTCTCTCTCATATCCTTTCACTTAGTGGTGATTTCATCAGTTCCCATGGGTTCAATTATCATCCCTAATTATTATCCCTATTATCAAAGATTCCAAGATTCTATACATTCAGCCCCTGTCTCTCTCAATCTCCAGTCTGGTATCACCAACTGCTTATTGGATAATTTGGTTGTCCCCTCAAATATCTAATCGATTTCCAAATTTTGTAATTTCTTTCTCCACAACCTCACTTGTATGTCTTCCTTTAAATCTGTTTATATAGCCACCCCTGTAGTTTAGGCTTCATCATTTTTCACATGGATTACTTCAATAACTTTTTAATTGGAGTCCCTGACTCATATTTTTTCCCATTCCAGTTCATCTACTCATCTGCAAAAATGATTTTCCTAAAGAGTAGATCTAACTATGTCACCCTCCATAAATACATACTCCATCCCCCACTCCCCCATCTCCAATGACTCTTTTAGGATCAATTATAAACTAATCTCTTTGGCATTTAAAGCTCTTCATAAACCGGCTCCTTTTTTATCTTTCCCACTCTCTTTATATATTACTTACTTCTATGTACTCTACACTCCAGTCACATTAGTATGCTTACTGTTTCTCACACACAACAGTGCACCATCTGTGGCCTTTATGCATTATGCTGTCCCTCCTGTCTGGAATGCTTTCCCTTCTTACCTTTGGCTGGCTTCCTAGAATCCTTGGCTTCCTTTATGTTCCAGTTTACTACCTGCCTTTCCCCATTCCACGAATTACTTTTTTTTTTTAAACCCTTACCTTCCGTCTTGGAGTCAATACTGGGTATTTGTTCCAAGGCAGAAAAGTAAGGGTAGGCAATGGGGGTGGGGTGGTGGGGTGGTGGTCAAGTGACTTGCCCAGGGTCACAGGTCACACAGCTGGGAAGTGTCTGAGGCCAGATTTGAACCTAGGACCTCCCATCTCTAGGCCTGGCTCTCAATCCACTGAGCTACCCAGCTGCCCCCTCCTAGAATTACTCTTGAATCTACTCTCTTATCTATTCCATAGATGTTATCTCAAAGCAGTGGATAAAAGTGCTGAAGCCTGGAGTCAGGAAGACTCATCTTACCAAGTTCAAATATAGTCTCAGATACTTATTGTGTGACCTTGGACAATTCACTTAAACTCCATTGGTCTCAGTTTCCTCATCTATAAAATGAGCCAGAGAAAGAAATGGCAGACCATTTTAGTATCTTTGTTAAGAAAGCTCTAATAGGATCATGAAGAGTCTGAAATGATTAAACAACAAATGGGACTGTTTTTAATTTTTCTTTGTATCTTCAGTGCTTAACATAGTGCCTGGCCCTGTAGTTAAATGCTCCATAGATGCTTGTTGGTTGATGTTATTGGCACTTATATGTATAACAGTTTAAGCATCTGTAATAAGCAAATCCAAGGATTTGGGTTCAAATCCTTGTGTGGTGCCAGGCATATTTCTTAACTTTCTTGAGGATTCAGTTACTCAATTGTAAAATAAAAGGTTTGGACAATACAGCTTCAACTCACTTCTAGGTCTATGAGCATATTACTTTTTTTTTTTTAACATTTAATAAAATTTATTTTTTAGAAAAGTTAACATGGTTACATGATTCATGCTCTTACTTTCCCCTTCACTCCCCGACCTACCCCTCCCCTCCCCATAGCCAATGCACATTTCCACTGGTTTTAACATGTGTCATTGATCAAGACCTATTTCTAAATTGTTGATAGTTACATTGGTGTGGTAGTTTCGAGTCTACATCCCCAATCATGTCCGCCTCAACACATGTGTTCAAGCAGTTGTTTTTCTTTTGTGTTTCCACTCCTGCAGTTCTTCCTCTGAATGTGGGTAGCATTCTTTTCCATAAATCCCTCAGAATTGGCCTGGGTCATTGCATTGCTGCTGGTACAGACGTCCATTACATTCGATTTTACCACAGTGTATTGGTCTCTGTGTACAATGTTCTTCTGGCTCTGCTCCTTTCGCTCTGCATCAATTCCTGGAGGTCTTTCCAGTTCACATGGAATTCCTCCAGTTTATTATTCCTTTGAGCGGAATAGTATTCCATCACCAGAATATACCACAGTTTGTTCAGCCATTCTCCAATTGAAGGGCATACCCTCATTTTCCAGTTTTTTTGCCACCACAAAAAGCACTGGCTATAAATATTTTTGTACAAGTCTGTTTATCTATGATCTCTTTGGGGTACAAATCCAACAATGGTAGCATATTACTTTTAAGGCCCCCAGTTTCCTCATTTGTAAAATCAGGGTAACAAACTACTTGGCTTCTTTTGTCTCTTCCAGCTCTAAATGGATGATTTTCCCTTGGAGCTCTGGAGATTTGGGAATCTGTGACCTTGAGCAAATCACTTCCACTCAATTTTCTCATTTGTAAAATGAAGGATCTGGATAGGGATAACCTTTAAGGCTTCCTCCATACCTACCAGTCCCTGGTTCTTGGATAAACCTAGAGGACCCTACAGTCCCCTAGACTGAAAGTGGCAAAAGGAGAATGAACAAAGGAGCAACTTAGATGCATCAGCTCCTGCCCCTCACACAGCGAATAAAAAGTCACTCACCGAATCAAAGTAATGTCGGTGTGAGGTAGGGGAGGGGGTGGCAAGAGAGCAGCAGAGGGGGATGGGAGGAGAAGGCGGGGACGGCGCCGGAACCCAAATCCCGCGGTACCCACGGCGCCGCCGGGGCCGGATCCCGAAGAACGCTGCTCAGTCGAAGCTGCAGGGCGCCGTGAGGCCGACAGGGGGCGCAGTTGGGAGGTTAGTAGGCTCCTTTCTCCCTCCCGCGAGGAGGCGGGGAACCCGCGCCGAGAAGCAGTAGCCGGAGCTGGAGCGGAGGCAGGACGGATCGGTCCGGCTGGTGCCGCGGCCAGGGCCGGGGTCATGGGAGGTGAGGGGGAGAGGCCGGGACTCCAGCGGGCTCGGGGACTCGGGACAGTGAGTTGGGCAGGCCCAGGGGAGCGGGGCGGGGCGGGGCGGAGGGGCTTGGGGCGCCGGCCCCAGGGCTCATCTCCGCCTCCACCTTATAGTTTTGGGGCGCAGCGCGAAGGGAGGGCTGGGTACGGCGGGAAAAGGGGTGGGTCGAGGGGAGACCGGGAGCGGCCAGGGGGAGGAAAGGAGGAAAAAGAAGGCAAGCCACATTCTTTATCCCTTCTCCATTCTCTCTCCCCATTCTCTTCACTCCCTATTCTCTCCTTTCCCATTCTCTCTCCCTCTCTCTATTCTCTCTTCACCCTCGCCATTCTCTCTTCATTTTCTCTTTTCCCATTCTCTCTCCCCCTCCATCTCTCTTTCCCCATTCTCTTTCCCCTTCCCCATTTTCTTTCTCTCTCTATTCTCTCCCTCTCCTCCCCATTCTTTCTCCACTCCTCCTCATTCTCTCTCCTTTTAAATCTCTCCCCTCTCCATTCTCTTCCTCTCCACACTCTCTTCCCTTTTCGTGCTGCAGGTGGTAGAGCAAGCTTGACCCTCAAATTCTCAGGGGATGGGGGCGAGTTGGAAGCCTTGGGAGGGAGTCTAAGCTCCAACACCCTTTAGTCGTTTCCCTCCTTCACCAAATCTTTGCTTCCTTCTCATTCCCTAAACCCCTGCAGTAACTCCTATTCTCCACCCCCTCTCCCCATCTAAATCCCACTTTTCCTTCTTCTTTGGTACCCTTGGTTTTGTCTCTTCCCTTTCAAAAACATGAATCTACTCACTTCTTTCCCCCTTTAAATAAATCTCTGCTTCCCACCTTTCCCCAGAGAACACCTTAGCTTCTGTGTCCTGCCTTCTCACTCAAATTTCATTCTTTTCCTTCAATTCCCTGCCCCATCATTATTCCCCATTATAGACCATTAGCATTATGTTAGAAATTACTTTTCCCCCCTCTACATAGAAAATCATGAACCAGTTCTTTAGGTAAGAAGATAGAAATAACATGTCCATTGTAATGTTTTTCTTTTGGTTGCTGTATAGTTTTTTTTTTTGGGGGGGGAGGTGTATCTGTGTTTCTGATCTTTTAGTTGTAAATCAATATGTGGGGTAACAATGGCTATGCTGGGGGACAAACTAATTTATAGTGTGGTTTCAATTTTTGTTATCTTTGTGTTTTGGTTTTTGGGTCCAGGTGCCCTGATATTTCTTTTGTTAGTGATTCTCTTTAACTAAACAGTCATATGTAGTCAAAAAACTTAAATTCCCTTTATGAACATTTATTTCTTGAGAATGCTAAAGCCATGAGGTGGTCTTATACATATTGATGGTTTGAGTTATTGGTAATGGAAGATAATTTAGAGCCATTATTTCTCTCCAGTTTTTCATTCACTATTATTTTCCCAGTATTCTGAAGTGAAAGGCTAATTTCTGGCTGACTCTTTGAGTAAAAGGAATGCATCATTGCAAACATTAAATGGGTGAAATAAAGGGAAAAAATACAGCAGGAGGGCATGGGATAGGGAGAAGAGAATTTAGAGTTGCTGAAACTCCAGAATGACCAGAGATTTACCAAATTTCACCAGAATGGAACTTATTTTTATTATAAACATGAATGGATAAACAAGGTATAGGTCCATCATTAGAATATTAATAAGAACTTGTCTTGGCAGTAAATGGTTCTTCTTCACTGATAATGCCTAATTTAAAAAATTTCTGAGAACAACCATATGCTTTAAATTATGAGGAAGATGAAAAGCAAAAGCTGTTCTTAGCAGAGAACATCTTAATTTCTTAATTATGACAGCTGCCTAAGAGTACAAAAGCCATTTTATAAATATACTTTATCAGATTTTTTTTTTGGGGGAAAGCTTTTATTTTGGATGAAACGGAACAGTAATGAATTATCTTGGAAAGAGAATGTCAATCAGCAAATAGTAATTACCTACTACAATGTGCCAAGTACTGTGCTAAGCCCTGGGGATAACAAGAACAACAAAAAGGCAAAAGAGAGTGCCAGCCCTCTATGAGTTCACTATCTAATGGGGGACAGCAACAGACAAATTAAGATTTGGGAAAGGCAGAATTTTAGTTGATACTTAAAGAAAGTCAGGAAAGCCAGTAGGCAGGGATGAAGAGGGAGAGTATTCTAGGCGGGTGGGACAGCCAGAGAAAATTCCTGGAGTTGAGAGATGAAATGTCTTGTTGGCAGAACAGCAATGAAACTGGTGTTTTTGGATCAGAGTAAATGGTTGTGGGGGGGAAGTAAGGTAGAAAGTTAGTCAAGGTAGGAGGGGACTAGGTTATGAAAAGCTTTGAATACCAAACAATATTTTGTGTTTGATCTAGAAGTGCTAGGGAGCCTATGGAAGGGACAGGTGTGACAGGTTGGATTTACAATTTAGGAAAATCACTAGAAGCTGAATGGAGGGTGGGTTGGAAAAAGACTTGAAGTAGGCTGCTGACCTGTTAGCAAGTGGTTTCAGTAGTCCAGGCATGTCACAGGAGAGATGGGGGCATATTCTAGAGATTTTGCAAAAGTGAAATCAACAGAACTCTGCAACAGATTGAATATGGGAAATGATAAATAATGAAGAAGAAAGGATGATTCCTAGTTTTTGAGAGACTGGAAGGATGATATTGCCTTCCAGAGTAAAAAGGAAGGTAGGAGATGGTAATAATTTAGGGGGAAAGATAATGAGTTCCATTTTGGACATGTTTAGTTTAAGATATTTACTGGAGATCCAGTTCAAGATGTCTGAAAGGCAGTTATCCCCTCTAGACACATAATTTAATTCAACAAAGATTTATTAAGCTTTTATCATGTGCAAGACATTTTGTTCCATACTGGGTATACAAGGTCCTTTCCTCTAGGAGTTTACATTCTATGAGGGCATGGTACATCAACTTTAATTATAATATAAAGAAAATTGGAAAGATAATAAGGCCAACTGTGGTGATCAGGGAAGGTTTCACAAAAGAAGTGAGTTCCGAGTTGTGTCTTGAAAGGAGACAAAGATTATGAGAGGCAAAAATGAGGAAGGAATGCATTCCCAAAATAGAGGACAGCTTGTGTGAATACCAAGAGGCTGAAGGTGGAGTATTGCTCCTACTAGGAAGCTCTAAGTCTCATGCAGAAGACACGAGGTGAACATATAATGCTTTCCACTTGGGCGATATCTGGAGAGATGGAGGCTGTGCAGAAAGTACAAAGCAAGAAGGGGAAATTTGTGTCCTCAAGTCTTTGAGATGGAACAAATTGCTGGATAGTGTCTATGCAAAAGTAGTAACAAACAGATTTGTTGGAATGTAGACTATGTAAAGGGTAGGAATGTGACCTTAAATGCCAGGCTGAGTAAGGAATCTGTATTTTATCCTATAATATTACCAACATCTTAATAGTGCATACTATGTGCCAGGCACTGTGCTAAGTGCTTTACAATTATTATCTTATTTGATCCTCACAGCAACCTTGGGAGGTCGATGCAAATATTATTCCCATTTTACAGGTGAGAAAACTGAGAAAACTAGATGTTTAAGCAACTTGCCCAGGGTCACATAGCTAAATAATCATTTGAAAATGTGCTTGAACTGAAGTTTTCCTGACTCCAGGCCCAGTGCTCTATCCACTCTGCCAGCCAGCAGTTACCACAAGGCAAGCTATAGGCAATAGGAAGTCACAGGGAAATTGACATGGTCAAATCTGTTTCTAGAAAGATTATTTTGGCAGTTATTTGGACGATTGATTGGGGAGAGGAAGAGACCAGTAGTAGTGGGTACAACTGACTACTGGCAATAATTTAGGTAGTTGGTAATGAATATTTGAATTTGGTTAGTAGTCATTAAAGGATTAGAAGAGGTAGAATCAATAAAATTTAGCAAATGATTGGATTTGGGGGAGAGGGGAAAGAATGAAGGAAAAGGAAAAGTCAGAAAAGACTAATGTTACAAATCTGCATGGTTGAGAGATGATGGCATATACTTAACAGGAAAAAAAGGAGTTTGGAGGAGGGTAATTTTTAGCAGGGGAAGAGTTTCATTGTGGATATGTGGAGTTTGAGTTGTCTGTAGGACATCCAAGAAGAGCTATTTAGTAGGCTCATGGTACATAATCAGCATTTAGGAGAGAGTAAATCTGGATATATAGGTTTGGTGATTTGCATAGAGATAGAGCTTAGACCTATGGAGATTTATGAGATCACCCAGAAAGTGTATAGAGAAGAGGACTCAGGATGGATGAATGATGATGTAAAAGAGGAGACTGAAAAGGAGTGGATAGGTGTATAGGAGTAGAACTAGTAGAAAATAATTTCCATTAAGTATTGGTATCAGCAGTGCAGTCAATTGGAGCTGGTACTCCTAAAGTCTGGGTACACACAGGATATCCTAATAAAGAAATCTTGACACTACTAAAAAAAAAAAAAAAGAGTTGGCATTAGAAGCCAGATTGTAAAAAAAGAGATTGAGAAGCCTAAAGAGGAAAAATGAATATGATTCTCTATGGAAGTTTGGCTCTGAAAAGGGAGTAGAGAGGATGGTATTGAAGGATTGTCAAAGTCAAGTGAAGGTTTTAAGGATGAGGTAGATGAGAACATGTTTGTAAAGCAAGAAGAGATGAGAGGGTGGGATTGATAGGTGTTGGCTTTGGCAAGGAGAAGAGCCATCTTTTCATCTCAGGCTGAAGGAAAGAATGGATGATGATAAAGAAGGGTTTTGAAGTATGATTTAGGAGAGAAGACAGATCTGACTGCACATGATTATTTTTTTCTTAGTAAAGCAAGAGGCAACATTTGCTGAGAGAAAAGGTGCTGAGAACGTTTGGCACAGTTACTGAAGGAATGGGATAGAGAATTGAGAATAAAAATTTTGCAGTTCCAACAGTAAAGGCCCAATTGAGATTAGATATCTTGAATCTGCAGTGGACTCTCTCTCATCATCATGGGATGAAGCTGGTCAGAAATAGAAGCAGGGAGGAAGCCAGTTGGAGGCCTAGTGGATTGAGAGTCAGGCCCAGAGATGGGAGGGTTCCAGGTTTGAATCTGGCCTTATATACTTCCTAGCTGTGTGATCCTGGGCAAGTCACTTAACCCCCATTGCCTAGCCCTTACTGCTCTTCTGCCTTGGAACCATTACATTATATTGATTTGAAGATGGACAGTAAAGGGTGTAAAAAAATAGCAGAGGAGAATGGTGTGGGTGATTCAGGATGCAGGATTGGCTGGATATAAATAGGACAAGAGGACAAAGGGTTCAAGTGTGGAGAATAGTGTGTAGTTGGACTAGTCTGCTATTGGATCAAGACTGTGAAGAGAGGCAAGAGGCAACAGTAGAGAATCAGGATGGAGAGACTAAAGCTTACAGGGCAGAAGGAAAGGAGGCTGTGGGGAGGACAAAGAATTAGAAGCAGAATAGCCAGGGAGATGAAAGGATAGGAGATTTTCATTATAAAGGTGGCATAATTTAGGGTGATGGTAAGGCCCCTGTTAGTGGTTGATGTAGATTGTTTTAGTTCAGACCTGACAGCATGCTACTATATGAGAAACTGTTGATAAAATTTATCTTTTGGCTTGTAGACAAGTCTTTTGGAGAAAGGTAAGTGGTTGGGAGAACTACTTCCTCTTCTTCTTCCTGTTTGACTAAGGGCTATTCTGCTTCACTGTTGGTATCTGGGAATGGCTTAGATTTAAAAAAGAAGTGAGATACTGGAATTTAAAATTTTTTCTTTTGTTACCAAACTAACTTGTGCACCATCAGTCTTTAAGTTGAAATTGGCTTGTGGCCATTGTGTATATCAAATTACAAAAAGCTGGTGAAAGTCTGATTAACAAGAATATTAGCTGCAGTTTAGAAGGAATTCTGTAATACATTTATGTGCAAGGTATTGTTCTAGGTGCTGGAAGGAGCCTACATGGAATCATAGGATCACAGATTTCAAGATGAAAGGGGCCTTAGAAATCACTTGGTCCAGATCTCCTAGATGGAAAAATTTAAAGGCTGTCTTTTATCAAAGTCATAACTTGTTAGTTTCAGAGACAAGATTAGAACTTAATTCTAAACTAAAGGATGAAGGGAGAAGAGAGAGATATTTTATAAGGTGGGAAGAGTTCCAGAAAAGGGAAGGGAGAATGATAAGAAGACGGTGAGAGATGATTTTCTGCAATTTGATCTACCTTACACAAGAACTCCAAAAGCTTTAGAGCTGATAGTATGCCAAGTAAGTTAATTGAGAAAATGGTTAAAATCTTGTAAATAGCCAGAGTACAGTTGGACTCTAGTAGGGGTCAGAGGAAATAAAGATTTTAGGAAACTATGAAGCAGTTTTATAAAATCAGATATTTAACTGAGCTATAGACTAAAATAAATCTAATGTAGCATGTAATCTCCTAGATGGCAGAGACTTAAAAAAATTCTTATTTTCTGCCTTAGAATCAGTATTGCTTATGGATTCCAAGGTAGAAGAACAGTAAGGACCAGGTAATAGGAATTAAGTGACTTGCCCAGTATCATACAATTAGGAAGTATGAGAGGCCAGATTTGAACACACAGACCTCTCTTTCCTGGATTTGGCATTCAATCCACTGAGCCATCCAGCATGTGAGGGTTGCAGTTGGGGCACTCCATTTCTAAAAGGTTTGCCATCACTGGTCTAAAGGCTCTGTGCATGTGTGTGTGTGTGTGTGTGTGTGTGTGTGTGTGTGTGTGTATGAGTGTAAATTTAGTTATCTATACAATCATTAAATATATACAAACAGTCATCGTAGGTTCTTGAACAGGAGAATGAAATGATGAAAATAGCATTTTGGGGAGAGAACTGTGAGTGGTATGCAGGGTGTATTGGAAGGGAGAACATCTATAGGCAAGGGAACTAACGCTGGGGTTCAGTAATCTAGGCACAGGCTAGTAAGATTTTTTCCAGAGTGATTTTAATAAAAAGGGATAAGAATAAAGGAGGAAATATGAGATATTTTGCAAGAAATATCAAGACTGAGTTGACAGATTAATAACAGAGGTGTAGGAGAGGTAAGACTCTAAAGATGAAACCAGGATTTCTGGGGGTGAAGAAGAGGTAAGAATTGAAGATGGCACCAAGGTTTCTGTTTGGGAGCCTGGAAGAACTGTAGTGCTACCAAAAGAAATAGCTAATTCCTTTCTCCAATCCCCTGAGAATTGTAGATTTCATTTGATTTCTACAGAGCCAGAGATTAATCTTGAGTGTGGCAAGAGGGGACAGTATAAGTAAATAATAATTGGAGTCAGAATTTCATCTCTATCAGGAAAAGCAAAGTAGCTTAGATTTTCCTCACCTTTCCTCCTCCCAGTTTTTAACTGTCAGAATATACCTCTTAAGTTATGAAAACACATGATTCCACATGCAAAAGACAACTTCACAGGAAACTGTTTTAGAACATATCTTTTGAACAAAGCAAAGGAATTTAATGGAAACATTAAAAAAGAAAGTCCTTATTTTCCTGTAGTTGGAGAATATGTGAATCCCCTTGATTGTCTAACTCTTGAATTCTTTGGATATTTGTGACTTTTAGAAATGGGTAGGTTGAGCTGGGACAGAGAGGAGAGAAACAGAAGCATATCAAATGTTAAATGAAGGGCAAGGATAAGTATATCTATATTTGATTTTAAGTCAGGATTTTTGATTTTCTTGGTGTTAGGATTCCCAGTGTGAAACTGCCTGTATTTCTACAGATGGGCCAGTCCTCTAGTTGAAACATACTGGACCTAAAAACTATTTTTGAAATAAGTCAGATGTTTACATTTGGGATTTTGGTTACAAGTGTACATGAAGAGAGTGTAGAGTGGCAGCTCCATCAGTTAGCTCATTGGGGTGACTTCAGTTAAGTCACTTGACTTCTCTTGGCTTCAGTTTCATCTTCTCTAAAATTATTAGGTCAGAATATAATCACCAAGGTCCTCTTTTTTCCAATCCATATTTTTCTTTGGGACTTTGTGTGTGTTTCCGTTGCTTTCATTGTCCCCTTCTGGGTTTGTACCTTGCTCTGTCTTCATAAAAATTCTTGAGAGTTAGATGCTTTTTTTTGTTTGCTCATTTTTCCTATCTAATTATAGGTAGGCTCTGTTTTCTGGGAAGTTGGGGTACCCTCTTAAACTTCAGTCCTTCCCCGATGCCATTCTCAGCTTATTTTCTAGGTTTTTACCAGTTTCAGTTCTTGGAGGATGATGTGATGGTCTGAAGGTTGAGAGCTCTGAGAGCCCCCTCTCCATGCTGATTTAATTGACCCTTGAGATATATTAATAGCTTAAGGACTCGGCTAAGGCTCAAGTTTTTGGTCTCACTGTGTACTTGATCTAATCAGGCATAACCTTGATTGCCTTGCCCTGGAACTCTGCCTTTAGTTTTGGGCAAAAAGATGGGGGCTCCCCTTGTGAACTGGGTCTTCACCCCAAACTGTGAAATATGTCCTCATCCTAAGCCCAGACTGTCCTGGCTTTGCTCTGGGCCCACAGTGATCAGCCCACTTCAGCCCAGACTGTCCTGGGCTGGGACTTGGGACTTCTCCACAGGTTTGAAATTTCAAGGGGGTGTGGGTTGACTTGGATTACAATTTGCCCTGGCAGCATCTCAGGGTCTGAAGTTGTTATTGACTTAGGTTCAGAACCTGTGACAGCAGATGTGGGATGGGGGTTTGTGGCTTGTTCTTGGCTTGCTCTTCCCTGCTTGAATATAGCCTCTTGCTGACTCTACTCTCCTCTCACCCCAGTACCCCAGAGGTTTCCTTATTGGTTCTTTCACTCCTGTATTCATTTTTTGTGGCAATATTTTAATGTTGATTGGTGAGGTTTTTTGTGATGACACAGAACTGCTCTGGTTTACTCCACCATCTTGGCTCCACTTCCAGAAGTTGGAAATTCCAAAGTCCTCCTTTTAAAAAATTTTTTTTGTTACATTAAAATACCCACTTAAATCCCTCCCTTCTTCCCCTTCTTCCATCAGAGAAGACATCATTTGACAAAAAGTTATATCTATGTATAAAATGATGCCTTATTTATTTCTATTTATTAGTTCTTTCTCTGGAGGTAGACATTCAAAAGTCATTCTTCAGAAAATATTTCTGTTGCTGCATATGATCTTTTGGTTCTGCTTGTTTCATTCTTTATAATTTCACATAGGTCTTTCCATATTTTTCTAAAATTAATTTGTTCATCATTTCTTATAAAAAATTGCATTATTCCATGATTTGTAACTTCTCATATTTCAGTTCTTTTGTGAAAGTTGTAATAAAAACCAGACTCTTAATTTTTACTCGGGTGCTTTAGTTTTTAAATGGCCAATTTCCCTCCTTTCTAACATTCCTGAATATGTAGGTATATCCTTTAGCTATAACAGCTTCCTAAATAGTGTGAGTGTGTTTTAATTGGTATGAAAAATGTACCTTTGTTTTGTCTACCATATTGATCATTCTATAGTTGTGCACAATCCCATATTCTGCATTACCCACAAAATGCAAATATACTGTCCCTCCCAAAAAAACATACTTTCCTAGTGGCAGCATAGTTTAATGGAAAAGAATGCTGGATCTGGAATTAGGTGATTTTTTTTTTGTTTATAGCTAGACTGCCCTTCACCTCAGTAGCTCTTACCTCACCTCAGATGCTAAGCAGGATTAGGCCTATTTATTACTTGGATGGGTGACTGCTGGGATTGCATCATACTTGTCAACTTTTTCTCCTTTGAATCCTGGGTCTGCTATTTACTACCTTTGTGACTTCTGGAGAAAGTTAACATCTCTGGGCTGTAGTTTCCTTTGAGAAATGAAAGGATTAATTACATGAACTGTAAGGTCCCTTTTGCCTCTTAAATCTGTGATCCAACAAAGCTATATGATCATAAACAAGGCTTTTATTTGACCTTTCTGAACCCCAATTATCTTTTGAAAATGTGTATAATGATATAAACACACCATGTAGAATTGAGAAATCAAATTAGATAACGTTTATAAAATATTTTGTGAACCTTAACGGTTTATATGAATGTCAGCTATTATTGTCTTCCTTGTCCATAGGATTTTTTATTCATAATACTGTAGCACAGTTCCTGGAATATAATAAGGCCTTAATAAATGCTTTTATTTCACTTCTAGGCTTCCGTAACAGCCAGAAAAACTCTTAGATTTTCTGTTTTGAAAATAACACAAAGAATAAAACTTGATTGCTTTTTCTTCTTATGGAATCACCCAAAATATAGGCAAGCCTGGAGGTACAACACTGAAAATTATTTACTTTTGGGCTTTTAGTACATTAGTGGAAAGCATCCCATTAGGGTGCTTGCTTTTGCTCTCTGATAGATGTGGTTGAATTTTAGGTAAAGGAAATCGTTACCAAGGCTGTACTTGACATGACTGGAGGTTCAAGAGTGACCATTTTAGAAATAAACCATTCATTTTAAAAAACATTGCTAGAAAATGAGATTGAGAAATTGAATTTCCAAAAAAGGGAAATAAACGGACAAAATATTATTTGAACTATTATCTAAATAAGTTTGTCAAAATAATACTTTTGACCTTATATTGCAAGTAAATTGCCAATTTTATTTTGTTCTTTTCCAACAGCCCTGTGAAATTGGCAAGGTAGGTGGCATTATAGACCCCATTTTATAGTGGAAAAACTGAGGCTCAGAGAGTAAGACTTTTAAAAAAAATCCCTTACCTTCTATTTTAGAATACTAAGTATTGATTCTATGGCAAAAGAAAAGTAAGGACTAGGCAACTGAGATTAAATGACTTGTCCAGGGTCACATAGCAGGAAGTATCTGGGGCCAGAGGTGAACCCAGAGTTTCCTGCCTCTGGGTCTGATTCTCTATCCACTGAGCCACTTATCTAGTCTAAGACTTAGACTTTTAATTAGCAGACCTAAAACCATGTTGTATGAATAGAAAAAAGAATTTATAAACCCTAGCTTGGTGATCTCTAAGGTCACTTCTAGCTCTAATATTTTGGTTCTAAGTGGTTGGTTTGTTGGTAGTGCTGCTTTTAAGGCACATTATTTGAATTTTTATCTTTTTAAATAGGGTGGGATTTTTTTGAATAGGGTGGAAAATAGGAAATTTTCTTTTATTCTGTGGGACAGTTAGGTGGCTCAGTGGAATGAGAACCAGGCCTGGAGATGGGAGATCCTGGGTTCAAATGTGACTTCACATACCTGCAAGCTGTGTGATCCTGGGCAAGTCACTTAACCACCATTGCCTAGCTCTTCTACTCTTCTGCCTTTACAGAGCCAATACACATTATTGCTTCTAAGATGTAAAGAAAGGGTTTAAAAACAATTATTCTGAAAGTAACTATGTTGGTAGAGGCTTTGTATCAGTCGGAGAATTCTAAGAGATTTTTATCATCTTCTGAGTGTGTGTGTGTGTATCAGTAATCTATAAAAATTATACTTAGATTACCCTCTTTAAAATTGAAGAAATTAAGCAAATTATGTAGGTATGTTTCTCACACTTAACCCAATGCCAATTGACCTAGCTAGAAGGAGTATGCTTGAAAAATTGGGGGGCGAGGTTTAAGGATAGCAGAAATATCCATCTCCCCTAGCCCTAATAGATTACTAAGAGAATCAAGAGTAACCACCTCATTGCCCTTTCCAGTGCTGTATGGCTACTATGATTCTCTTGGCTCTGATAGATAGAATTCTTTTCTTTTTCTTCTAGTCATTGTCCATACTTATACTAGTCTATAAGGTTCCCAGATTTAGATGATACCCTGTTCTCTGACCTGGATATTGAAAGCATGTAAGAGACCCAGCCAGAAAGTTTTTCAGCTACGTTATTCACATGATCCTAAAGATGTTATGGCATTTTTATGATTTACTTAGGGAAACTGGAATGTTATTAGAGTTGGAATTTCACATGTAAATTATAGGTGCTGCCTTTTTTCATGTTCCCAGGGTTTAGCATAGTGCCTGGTACATAGGTGCTTAATATATATTTACTGACTGACTGACTGCTGTCTAGGAAGAACTTCTTTCCACTATGGGCCTGGGGAACTGTTGTTACTGTATTTCTTATTTGTCTTTGGAGAGTGGCTCTAATGGGGATGGCAGCAATAGACATCCTGGCTTGTCCAGTACTCACAATTTATATGGAACTTGCCTTAATGTTTTTTTGCATGACTATGTCATGATTGTATGTGATGTGTCTATGGTACTCTGTAGTCTTAAGTAGAATTGTTAGTGCCTGTTTAATGACTTTGCTGTCAGATTGGAAACAGAATTTTGAAGGTTCTTATTTTTTATACCACTTGAATTTCAAATGAATGTAATTTTACTACTGTTTGAAAATACTTATTTCCAAATTTATATAAAAGAGAAAAGACACCTTATCTTTGGAATTTCAAAACATGTACTTTTGGGAGAGGCTATAGTGGGCATAAGAGCACTGGAGTTAGGCAAGAAGACCTAGGCTGAATACTTCCTCAGATGCTTAAATAAACTAAGTGACTGTAGGCCAATTACTTAACCTTTACAAACCTGCTTTTCCTCACTAGTAAAATGGGGTTAATACTAATCTCACAGGTTTGTTGAAAATACCAAATGAAGTAATTATGAAAAATACTTTGCAAATCCTGAAACACTAAATGAATATAAGTTATTAGTGCTCCTACTGGAATTGGAAGAAACTGGAAGAGGGAAAAAAAATCAAAGCCTTGGGTTTTTGCATATAACTTAACTTTGAACTCTCTTCTTTGGCTCTTTTGTTTTTCCTTAATTCCATGCCCATTTAGAATAAAAATTTGAAAAGTCAAAGTATAATGAATAATCTTCAAAGGTGGGGCATAAATGATTTTTGTGGATTTCTCTATGTATGGATGAAATCACTGTCAATTATTTGAGTGAGATGATTTATTATTATAGGGTGTAACTTGCTCAGCAGAAAAGGGAATCTAAATATTCTTTCCTTCTGTTCACTTAATTTCCTATAATCTCAAGTTAGTACATTTTCTTCTTTTATATGTCATATCCTAGTACCCTCTGATTTTCTTGAAACAGCTGCATTAATTGATGGATTTTAATGACTACGTACTGTAAGTAATTGTGGTTTGTTAGGCTAAGTATAGTACGTGCCTTTTACATGCTTTTTAGTTTGCAGAACATTGACTGTGCAAATCCTGGAAGAAGGGATTTTACCCATTGGACCTCATTCCTTTCTTTCTACATCTGATTTGGTTCTATTCCCAGGTAGTACTCAGACTATAAATAGAGACTGTCACTTGAATGCCAGCAAGTAGTTGGTGAAGAAAATGAAAACCATCTTTACCCTTTGGAATATATGCCAGATTGTTGGTGGAGATTCTGTAAGCTATGAGAATGAATTTTTAAAACTGGTTTGAATTTTTTTTTTCTTTTAGAGTTTTATCATCAGCTTTGGCTATAAGTGCTAGGTGGTACATATTTACTTAAGGTATGATTGTCACTATATTGCTACTGAATATCACTCTATAGTCAAGGGGTAGGTGGGAGGCCAATTGTTTGCTTTTTTTTCAGATAATATCCTAGGCTTGCTTGTGCTTGATTCTGAAAGGCTTCTTTTCTGTCTTGTTAATTCCTTTCTACATTGTTGGATCATACGATCAGGGATGTAACACTGGGAATAACTGGTTATAGGGAGCCTGATGATAATATGTCATGGTGGACTGAGATCTCTAGCCAACTCTTTAGATTTTTTTTAGAGGGTCAACTCAGTCCAGGTTGGATGTTTCTGGCTAGCCAATAACAGAAGCTGCTCTATAGCAATTAAAAAAAATCTTTAATCTTCCAACTTAGGATCAATACTGTGTATTAGTTTCGAGGCAGAAGACTGGTAAGAGCTGGGCAATGGGAGTAAAGTAAATTGCCCAGGGACACACAACTAGGAAGTGTCTGAGGTAACATTTGAACCCAGGACCTCCTGTCTCTAGGCCTGGCTCTCAATCCACTGAGTCACCCAGATTCCCCCTTATAGCACTTTTTTGGAAAGCTTTGAGGCTTGGCTTTAAAATGATAATCTGTGCTGGTCCAGAAAATTTAGTATTCTCTTGCCCTCAGAATTTGTACTGGGAAACTCTAGCAGCCTTAGAAGACTAAAGGTAGAACTGTTGCAACAGTAGGCATTATTAAAACTATTACTGTAATTGATATAGGATGCTTTTTTTCACATCTTTTCACAGACTTTCATCCTCTTGAATTCCTTCAGTTATTTTTCCAGCTTTTATCTGCTTTCTGACTAACTTATTTAGAGGTAATAGAGATTGGAGGAAGAGAGATTTAGGAGTCATTCTTTTCGATACTGGTGTCATTGTTGGGGTCTGTCACAATCACACTTGGAAGAAAAGAGTAGGGATAGTTCTTTTTGTTTTTTTATTTTTTGAGATGTGTGTGTATTTATTTATATAGTTAAAACGTTGATTTAAAAATTTTGAATTCCGAATTCTTTCTTTCCCTTCTTTAAGCCCTTTCCCCACTTATTGAGAAGTCAAGCTATATATCTATTATACCTTATCTGTGATATCTGTGATTCATATAAAAATTTCCATATTAACCATGTTGAAACATTTTAAAAAGCAATAAAAAATTAAAAAATTCTTCAGTTTACTCAGAATTTTTTAGTTCTCTCTCTGGATGTAGATGGGTATATGTGGATATATTTTCAACAGATTCTTTACAGATATCCTAAGAACTAGATTTCTGAGTCAGAACTATATGGTCATGGCAACTAGGTGGTACAGTGGATTTAGCACTGGGTTTGGAATCAGGAAGACTTATCTTCCTGAATTCAAATCTGGCCTCAGACACTTACTAGCAGTGTGACCTTGGGCAAGTAACTTAACTCTGTTTGCCTCAGTTCCCCATCTGTAAAATGATCTGGAGAAGGAAATGGTGAATCATTCCAGTATCTTTTTTTTTTTTTAAACCCTTGTACTTCGGTGTATTGTCTCATAGGTGGAAGATTGGTAAGGGTGGGCAATGGGGGTCAAGTGACTTGCCCAGGGTCACACAGCTGGGAAGTGGCTGAGGCCGGGTTTGAACCTAGGACCTCCTGTCTCTAGGCCTGACTCTCACTCCACTGAGCTACCCAGCTGCCCCTCCAGTATCTTTGCCAAGAAAATTTCAGATGAAGTCAGGAAGAGAATTAGACACAAATGAACAATAGCAACAAACTGTGTGGTCACAAATATATAGAACAGATGTGGGACATATCCTTAGATTTTCTTGTGACTGAGATATATAAACAGCAGAACACATAGAAGGAATGAAAGACACCTTTGGTTCAAAGACTTCCTCAACTATGCAAAATCAGTGTATTAGAGGTCCTGCATTCTGAATCGTTGTAATTATGAAGATAATTTTAAAGAGTACCACAACATTCCATGTTCCTCAGAGCCACAATCACATTCTGAGGGAAAGGATGCATGCACATTCCTCCTAAATATTCTTGTTCTTTGTAGTCCCTGCTAGGGAGAAGCAATTTTATAATTCCTGGCAGTGTGCCCCTGATCCTTTCCCACCTGAAGGTAGGAAAACAAGCTTTCCTTGTGCTAATACTTGTAATGGATGATGCAAAACAAGGTTTCATTTTTTTTTGCTGTACTGTTTATAACAGTGGAACCTTGAATAGGATTATACAATCACAGATTTAGAGCTAGAAGGGCCTTTAGAGGTCATCTAGTCTAATCTCATAATTAAGTGGAAAAGCTTGTATTTGAACCCTTTGTTTTCAAAAGTGGAACTCTTTCTGCTATACCATAGGATTGAGCTTATTGCTTTAGGCTAAAAGTTACATCACATTGTTACTTCATGTAGGTATTAAATTTCTAGTGATCTGATATAATTTGGCATATCTGAATTCATAAAATAAAGAACAATGTCATAACATTTGTCTTTCAGCATTATTCATTGAACAATGGAATTCATTCATTCTTAAAATATATTTAAGAGCCTCTAGTGTGCATGATAATCTGTTAGGTGTTGGAGGAAGTAGAATACTTAAGCATATATATTAAGTAACTCTAACAGAGTTTATGGTCTAGTACCTGGGATAAGATGCAAACATAGGTAATTAAAATGGTACAGTGGAAAGTGCCTTGAATTTTTGAGTCAGAGGGCCTAGATTCAGATCCTGATTCTATTAACTCTTTATGTGGCCTTTGGGCCTCTGGTTCCTCATCTATAAAAAGAGGTGGTTGAGCTAGGTGATCTTCTAAGGTCCCTTTAAACTTTTAAATATGTGAACCTATTGCTTGAGTGCATTAGATTGCCGAAACAAGAACTGAATGAGTTTTGAGAGTGGAAAGTTGTTTTTTTTTGCTTTTGAGAATTTGGGGTAGCTTTTTCGAGGAGTTGGCATTTGAATTGAACTTTAAGAGCACAAGTAGGATTTCAACAGGCAAAGTAAGGAAGAAAGGCCACTCCTAGCATCAGAAATAGTATGAAGAAAAGGACAAAATTTGCTCCTTGAGAAAGAATGGTCACTGGATAGAGGAAAATAATATGAGATAATGCTGGAAGGATAGAATAGCTCCAGATTGTGGAAGACCTTGATTGCCAGGCAAAGGTTTCTATTTATTCATTCATTCATTCATTTATTTTTAAAAATCTCTTACCTTTGTAAGATTTAAATTAATATCAATAACTCCAAGTATTATATTCTATAAGATTTATTAGTAATCACTTGAAATTGAAGAAATAATATAACAAAAGTATAAACCTAAGTAAAACCACATAAGTAAAATTCTTCTGCCTGGCTCTTGAACCCAATCTCCACAACTCTCTTCCCCAGGAGCAGAGAGAGTGAGGGTTGGGGTTACATCAAAATAAACCTCCCCTACTTTAGCATTTAAGGTGAGAAGGAAAATGGGAAGCTAGGAAAGAGAGTTCTGGGGAGAAAATTCTAATTACATAGAAAGTGCCTTTCTTCTTAGACTCAATGTTTGGTTCCAAGGCAGAATAGTGGTAAGAGCTAGGCAATGGGGGTTAAGTGACTAGACCAGGGTCACACAGCTAGGACATGTCTGAGGCCAGATTTGAACCCAGGTCCTCCTGACTCCAGCCCTGGTGCTCTATCCTCTAAACCATCTAGTTGCTCTATAAAGGTTTGAACTTGAATTTCCAATTTAGTCTTTAATTGAAGATTTAAAATTTGTTCTTTTTCTAGTTTATTTTTAGTTGCATACCCAATTCATTGATCTACTTATTCTATTTTTTATTGATGTAAGCATTCAGGGATATAATTTTTGCCCTGAATACTGTTTTGGTTTTATCTCATTAATTTTGATATGTTGTCTCCTCATTGTCATTCTCTTTAATGAAATTGCTGATTCTTTTTATAATTTGCTCTTTGACCTACTCCTTTGGAAGAATTAAATTATTTAGTTTGATTCATTTTAAATTTGTCTTTTCATGAATGTTGATTATAATTTTTTTCCATTATGATCTGCTTTTTAAGTTTAATTTTTATTCTGCCTTTATGCATGTTGTGAAGTTTTTATGCCCTAGTACATAATAAATTTTTGTGTATGTACCATGTGCTGCTGAAAAGAAGGTATATATTCCTTTTATCCCCTTCCATTTTTTCTGGAGATCTCTTAAATATAACTTGTCTAAAATTTCATTCACTTTTTTACTTCTTTCTCATTTATTTTTTTATTATATCTATATAGTTGTAAGAGAGGGGAAGGTTGAAGTCCTCCAGGAGTATAGTTTTACTGTCTATTTCTTCCTTAAGTTCGTTTAGTTTCTCTTTAAAAATTTGGGGACTATGCAATTTGATGCATATATGTTAAATATTGATATTACTTCATTGTCTATAGTACCTTTTATCAAGATGTAATAATCTTATTTATTTGAATTAGATCTATTTTTGCTTTAGCTTTGTCTGAGATCATTACTGCTACTTCTGATTTTTTAAATCTCAGTTGAAGCCTTATAGATTCTGTTCCATCCCCTTACCTTTACTCTGTGTGTGTCTATCTGCCTCAAACATGTTTCTTGTAAACAACATATTTTAGGATTTTTAATCCATTTTGCTATCTGCTTCCATTTTATGGGTATTTATCCCATTTATATTACATTACATTCATACATACATTTTACAATGTAGCATTACATACATCTGTGTATTCCTCTCCATCTTGTTTTTTCCTTTTACTAGAGTGCTTTCTCCTTTTACCCTGTTCCCCCACATATGTATTTTGCTTTAATCACTCGCCAATTCTCCCTCCCTTATATTACTACCCCCCTCTTTTTTATCCCCCTTCTACTTTTCTATAGGGTAAGAGAGAATTTTATATCCCGTGAATTTATTCCCAGTTTGTTATACCCTCTCTGAGCCAGTTCCAATGAGAGTAAGATTTAATTAAGCATTAATTGTCACCACCCTCATTTTCCCCTCCATTGTAATAGTTTTTTTCCCCATGCTTCTTTAGGTGATTTAATTTACTCCATTTTACCTCTTTCTTCTCTTTTCTCTCAGGGCTATCCTCTTTTTCACCCCTTGATTTTTTTTTTTTTTGCATCTCTTCCTAAACAGCTTACTTTCACATACTCTGCAAATATATAGTTCTTCTAACTACTGTGATAATGATAAAAATTTTAAGAGTTTCAAATATCATTTTTCCATGTAGGCATGTAAACAATTTGACCTTATTGAGTCCCTTAAATTTTTTCTTTCTTACCTTTTTATGTTTCTTTTGAATCTTGTATTTGGATGTTAAATTTTCTATTTAGGTCTAGTCTTTTTATCAGGAATGTTTGAAAATCTTTTATTTTATTAAATGACTATTCTACCCCCAACTCCCCACAAATAACAGTCAATTTTTATGGGGAGGTTGTAAACCCTGTGAACCCAGTTCCTTTTTGTCTTCCAGAATATATTCTAGGCCTTCTGATCCTTCAGTATAGAAGCTGCCAAATCCTGTGTAATCCTGACTGTGGGTCCATGATATTTGAATTGTTTTTTTTCCTGGATGTTTGCAGTATTTTCTCCTTGGTCTTGAATTTCCTGGGAGTTGTCATTGGAGGTTTATTTCAGGAGGTGATCTGTGGATTCTTTTACTTTCAATTTTACCCTCTAAATCAAGAATACCAGGGCAGTTTCTTTGATAATTTCTTGTAATGTGATGTCTAGGTTTTTTTAAAAAAATCATGACTTTGGGGTAATCCATTAATTCTTAGATTGTCTCTCCTGGATCTATCTTCCAGGTCAGTTTTTTTATGAGGTATTTAATATTTTTATATATTTTTCATCCTTTTGACTTTGTTTTATTGTTTCTTGATGTCTTGTGAATCATTAGTTTCTGTTTGCCCTGTGAGAATTTAAATTTAGGTTTTATGCTAAATATGAGAATTAAAAGATAATATTGGGGTCGCCAATTTAAAAATCTTACAGCTTAAGTCAAAATTACTTTTAGCAGCTTTATTTACAAAGAGGTGGAAAGAGTGAAAGTGGAAAAATGTAGATAAAGAGACAGAAAGTACTGCTTAGCTACAAATACCCTAATTTTAATCCTAATGTCTCCAGACTGCAATCCGAAAATGAATTTCACCAGAATCCAAAGTCCTAATTAGGAAGCCAAAATCTGAAGAACTAGGAGATGCTGGAGAATCTGCCAAGACCCTTCAGTGCACATGAAGCTGAGCCTGCCAAGAATCTTACCAGAACTCACGATGAAGGGAATGTCCCACCAAAGCTCCAACGGGCAGAGAGGGTCTCCTCACTAAAGAACCAAGGAAGGAATCACTCCACTCACCACTGCAAGCTGATGCAGAATCCAAGGAAAGAGTATTCTCTTCCAGTCCGACTCACTAATGCAGAGAGAATGACTTAATCCTTGAGCTGGCCTTTTTAAAGCAGTTTTCTCGATGTCACTTCCTGTTGCTCCCCCACTTTACAGGAACCAATTGCAGTCTTTCAATTTGCCTAGCACTGCCCCAGTGGGGAGGGGGCAGTGACCTTTGGAGGTGTGAGCTCACTCTATTAAGTGATTTGTGAACTCTCTTACTTAGTGTCAAGTAGGGGTACTTTAAGTTCTTGATTTGTTTAGCAAAGGAGAGTTAATCTTATCTTCACAGCCCAATTCTAATTTTTAAAGAATGATTTTCTTCCATGGTCTTTTGAACCTCCTTTTCCATTTGGTCAATTCTGTTTTTTAGAAAACTTTTTTCTTCATTGGATTTTTGTACCATTTTTTCCATTTGACTAGTTCTGCTTTTTAAACTCTTATTTTCTTTTTGTATTACTTTCATTTCTTTTCCCATTTTTCTTCTGCCTCTCTTATTTGATTTTTGAATTCCTTTTTGAGTGCTTCTAGTTCCAAGACAAATTTCCATGTTCTTTGAAGTTTTGAAGTGTGGCTGCTTGGATCTCACTGTCCCCTACTGAATCTGTGCCTTGTTCTTTGCTACCATAAAAATTTTCTATTGTTGTGTTTCTTTTGCTGTTTGCTCATTTTCCCGGCCTTTCTTTTTTAAAACTTTTATCTTAACTTTCCAGAGTAGAGGGGGCATTCTCTTAAACTCCAGCATTTCCTTGCTGCTATGCTCAGCTATGGTTCTGGGTTTCTGCAACTTTTTTTTTCCAGGGTGGTATGATGAGAGGCCTGTGGACCAAAAGCTCTGGAAGCCATTACCAACTGCTAATTCAATCTTCTCTAGGGACTGCTGATGACTTTCAGGGTTGAGAGCACTGTGAGCTACTTTGCCCTAGGGCTAGGCTTGAGTGGCCCAAGTGGCATGGACTTGGGACCTTACTGCAGGCTTGTACCAGGGCTTGGGACTTCAAGAGTGGGCCACCTTAGCCCTTTCTGCTCTTCTGTTTTAGAATTGCTATCAAGATAGAAGGTAGGGTTTAAAAAAAAAAGAAAAGAAAGGAGTATTTTAGTAGGCAGAAATAAAGGGGGTGGGCAGGGGAAGGGTATTCTAGTAGATAGAACATTTAATTAATTAATTTTCCAAGTTTCTTTAATTTTTATTTTGAATATTTCCCCATAGTTACATGTTTCATGTTCTTTCCCTCTCCCCCAATCCCCCTAACCCCCTGTAGCCGACGCACAACTCCACTGGGTTTTACATGTATCATTGATTAAGACCTAATTCCATATTATTGATAGCTGGACTAGAGTTATTTAGTGTCTACATCCCCAATAATATCCTCATCAGCCCAGGTGTTCAAGTAGTTGTTTTTCTTCTGTGTTTCTCCTCCACATAGTTCTTCCTCTGAATGTGGCTAGGTTCTTTCTCAGAAGTCCCTCAGCCTTGCTCTGGATTTTTGCATTGCTGCTAGTAGAGAAGTCTGTTATGTAGAACATTTTTTTTAAACCCTTACCTTCTGTCTTAGAATCTATAGCATGTATTGGTTCTAAGGCAGAAGAGTGGTAAGGGCTAGGCAATGGGGTTAAGTGACTTGCCCAGGGTCACACAGCTAGGAAGTGTCTGAGACCAGATTTGAACCTAGGACCTCCCACTCTAAGCTCAATCCACTGAGCCACCCACCTTCCCCTGTAGATAGAATATTTTGAGCCAGCAATATGGCAATGGGAATGCGCAAAGCTTGTCTGGGAATGAATAAACCAGTTTTGCTAAGAACACAGTTCCTTGCACATAGTCAGCAAATGAGAATGACTGTTTCATGTTGCATGAATATAGCAGAGGGCTCTGTATTAGGGAATGGTGAAGTATGAATTTGGAAAAGTTGGTTGGAGTCATGGATAGCCTTGAAGGCCAGGCTAAAGAATTTTGATTTTATCCTGTAGGCAATGGAGAGTTATTGAAGGTATTTGAGAATTAAAAAAATCTTATCAAAGCAGTTTTAAAAGGACCTATTTATTGAGTTCTTAGTGGATATACTTCAACATGTTAATTTGTCTTTGCTTTGATAGCATATGAAGAGTGCTGACAATGATCATCCACAACCTTCCATATGCTGATGTATATATGTGCTTATGACTCACGATCAGAATAATGTTCAACAATTGTTAGGTTGGTTTGCCACGTCTCTGCTTTGCTTCATTTAATCTGTCTGGCACTGACAATTTCTTCCTGTAGTGTTTTCCTTAGCAGTACCATTCAGGATCTGAATTTGCCTTAACTCAGAATGTTACTGATAACTATCAAGACCACAAAATGATCAACCTTTCTAGAAGAATGGCAGCTTAGCTGACAGAAGTCAGTATTATTTTCATTTTTATTTTTTTTTTAAACCTTTAACTTCTGTGTATTGACTCATAGGTGGAAGAGTGGTAAGGGTGGGCAATGGGGGTCAAGTGACTTGCCCAGGGTCTGAGGAAGTATCTGAGGCCGGATTTGAACCTAGGACCTCCCATCTCTAGGCCTGACTCTCAATCCACTGAGCTACCCAGCTGCCCCAGTCAGTGCTATTTTCAGAAAGAGGCTGTTATGAATAGAAATCAAACCAGATCTCTACCTGTATATTGTGCTTTAAAGCTTAGGTTTTTTGTAAGTGATAGTGATATGTTGCTCTGTTTTGTTTCATTGACCACTTTGACACTGTCTGTGTAAATTACAGAAATGTGACATTTCAGAAGAAGAAATGTAATATCAATGCAGTAGCGCTCAGGAGGCAGTATGGTGTAGAAGTTAATTGGTCTAGGAAATGGAAGGAGGGAACAAGCATTTATATAGCACCTACTAAAGCTAAGTACTTTACAACATCGCTGTGAGGTCAGTGCTATTATTATCCCCATTTTATATTTGAGGAAGTTGAGGCAGACAGGAGTTATGTGATCTGCCCAGGGTTCCACACCTAGTAAATGTCTGAGACTAGATTTGTACTCAGTTTTTCCTGCCAGACCCAGTGCACTATCCTCTGTGCCATCCAGCTCTCTTTCGTACTTTCCATTTGTAAATTCCATTTACATTAACTAATATAAAAGTTTTATAAAGTCATGTTTCTTTAAGCATGGTTATTGAGAAGCACATGAAATAATTAGTTTTGAAATATACCAAAACAAGTACAGTGATGGCAACAGTTTTGCTATATTCCATAGGAAACTTTTGCGTTTCTTATTTAGATATTTTCATGCCAAAAGAATCATTAGTGGGATTAATGTGCTTTCTCCTTTATGTATATGAATTTGTTCACAGTAATGTAACTATATACCATTTTAGTGGAAATGCTGATTTCATAGAATCAAAGTGAAACAGTAGCATTATTTATCTGATGACATATAACTTCAAATATATCTAATGTCTAACTGTTTACTACATCTGTCAGGACCTCTGGAAGTTTCCATCATATAAAAAGTTATTTTAAGAAGCAAGTTTCCAACCTGTGCCTTTAAATGTCTATTTTTAATGTTTTTGCCAATTTAATGCTGTTAGTTTAGTTAATTTTCTTTTCAATTCAAGGTATTTAAATTAATACATTTTATTTATACATGAAATAATCAGCTTTATTAAAAACTTGCTTGAAAGTGGATTTAATATAATTAAATGATTTTTTAGAAATTGTTTAAATAAAAACATCAATTTTGTTTAAATAAATAAAAAATTAAATAAAATAATTTGTTTAAATAATTTCTTTTTGACAGCCTGAAATAGTAAAACCAGTTTCAAATGCTTTCATGTAAGGTATTTGAAGAGAATTTTGTGAATGGGGTAGACAGACAGACAACTTGAACTGATGTTCTCAAAAGCTACCTAGATACAGAATATAAAAGTGAACATTGCAACTTGATGAATCAGTAATTGAAGCCTGCTGACTCTGAAAAAGCAATCCCCTGTCATTATAAAGTGGTATGTGTGGTTCAAGTGTGGGCCAGTGTAGTTAAAAGGAGGTCTGGGATCATTCCTGTCACACTTGAGTTTTCCCACCCATGTTCCTTAGCTTCAACATCTTAGTTTTCATCTACATTGTGTTTTAATTCCCACTGATACCCTTTGCATCACTTATTTCTATTGTTACTAATTAATTCTTTTTTTAAAAAACCCTTACCTTCCATCTTAGAATCAATATTGTATATTAGTTCCAAGGCAGAAGAGCAGCAAGGGCTAGGCAGTGGGGGTTAAATGACTTGCCCAGGGTCACACAGATAGGAAGTGTCTGAGGCCAGATTTAAACCTAGGACCACCCATCTCTAGACCTGGTTTTCAATCCACTGAGCCACCTAGCTGCCCCCAGTAATTATTCTTTTTTTAAACATTTATTAATATTCATTTTTAACATGGTTACATGATTCATGCTCCTACTTTCCCCTTCACCCCCCGCTCTCCCCTCCACCATGGCCGATGCACATTTCCCACTAATTATTCTTGAATGATTTTAGTTTCAGAATAGTGACAAGTGGATTCTTTGGTAGAATTAGATCTACTGTAAATGACAGTGAATAAATAGCATCCAGGAGTTC
Organism: Gracilinanus agilis; assembly: GCF_016433145.1. Lineage (NCBI taxonomy): Eukaryota > Metazoa > Chordata > Mammalia > Didelphimorphia > Didelphidae > Gracilinanus > Gracilinanus agilis. Next base: position 324,207,279 of record NC_058132.1, on the reverse strand, counting down.
TGGGATCTGGAACCTCAGAGATCTAGTTCAGGGCTTTTTAACCTGGAGTCCATGGATAGATCTGGGAGGTGGCAGGAAAATCTGTGAACTTGGATGGGAAAAAATGACACCTTTATTTTCATAAACATCTAACAAATATTTAGTATTTCCTTCAGTTACGAATTTTGAAAAATTCTGAAAAGGGATCTGTAGGTTTCAACAGAACACCAGAGAGTTCCATGACATCCTGAGGGATTGATTGTGGCATTGGAGCAAAAGTTCCACTGGGTATGACCAAGCTGGAAAGAATTGGTTTTGGAAAGAGTATGGTCCGGGCAACAGATTCGGTCTGCTGCCTAAGGACCATTCTAGCTAAATATGGTCCTAGTAACTGAGAACCAGATGGGTTAAAGTGATCAAATTAAATGCTGATAGGATCATGGAGAAAAAAGTCTAATATTACATTGCTAAAGCAGCTATGAATTATCTTTTTAGAAAAAAAAGATGGAAATATACATTAAGAGCTGTAAAACTGTTCATTGACCAAGGGATTGTATTACTTGGATTAGGCCCCAAAAGGCATTATTGAGAGGATAAAAAACTGTATGAATGAAAACTACTTGTGGAATTTTTGTTTGTAATGTCAAAAATAACTAGATAATGCAAATGTAGTGAATGGGAGCACTGGCGGAAGAGATTGTGATATTTGAATATAATAGATTGTATTATGTTGTTAAAAATAAAAATATTGGAAACAAAAAATAAGGGAAATATATGAAGAAATGAAAAGAAAATAAGAATAATACATACTATGATTATATTAAAAAAATAACAGCCACAAAATCAAGAGGAAAAAAGTATCCAAGTAAAACAAATGCAAAGGGAACTCAAAAGAAGTTGATGTTCACATTAGTACACGCACACATGCACACACATATATTTGCCTATTTTTAAACAAATTGTAAACAATGTAGAGTTTGCAGTTTTTCACATTTTTAAAATGTGCAAACATTTAGCTAAATATTTTTTTGTTGTTGGTTATTAAGTATATAATTAAAAAAAAGAATTCTATGACATAAAACAGTTAAGAACCTTTTATCTTATCCAATCTTTTTATTTTGCAAATGAGGACAGAGTCCCAGAGAAATTAAATGACTTTTAGTAATAACCTTCCCTTCTATCTCCTTTCTCTCCAATAGAACTCTTCCTTATATTTTTGGATTTTGAGACTAATGCTGTTTCTATGATACTATACTTTACAAAGAAAATAATTTAATATTTTGGAGATATAAAAACTTTATAATCCTATCTCTTTCCATAACATAAAATGTGAAACTAAGATGCCATTACTTAGAGTTTAGGTTGGTTATTTCTAGCTAAGCATCTTTGATGTTGTAGTTAAACTCTTCCTTGAATTGATCTTAATAACTAAGAGAACTAATATTATGTATGTATTCATATGTGCACCTTAGTAGAACATGTTCATACTGCTGTTACTTGTTTCTGTTTAATTATATGTGGTTAAAATATCATTGCTTATTTTACCTGTAATTAAGATTGTATGTGGTTTGACTGATGAACTTGAAAATGATGGTTCCTAACAGTAGATTGCTAGCATAAGGAAATTTTTTTGAGGCAGTTTTATGCATTGTAAAGCACTAAAATTAGAGGCTAAGAATAATCAGAAGCGAAGTTCAAAAAGATCAGAGGTAAACAAGTTTGACACAATTTTCTTAGAATAGTCAGGAAAGGTAAAGTCCAGTATAGGCTGTGGCTTGTAATAAATGTTAATGATAAAAAACCCCTTTTTAGTTATGTTGGAGGCAAGAGAAGGAACAAGAAAGGGTTAGGATTCTCGTTTGAACTGTATGGAACAACAACCAAGAAGATGGAAATACTCATCACCTATTTTACATCTTTTTTCTACAATGAAGAATAATCTTTAGATGATTAGAGAGAGAAAAAAGTGATTTATAGATTATGAAGGAAGCCCAAATAAGTGAAGATGTATTGAGTACCCGAGCACTTTTCTGCTCTCAATAGGTTTGGTACTTGCCTTAGTCAAATGATATCTCATTAGTTTTGAAAAGTTTATGAATAAAACAATGATAACTCTTTTAGTGATCTTTGAGGAATCATTATGAAATGGAGAGATAGGGGCAGCTGGGTAGCTCAGAGGATTGAGAGTCAGGCCTAGAGATAGGAGATCCTAGGTTCAAATCCGGCCTCAGACACTTCCCAGCTGTGTGACCCTGGGCAAGTCACTTGACCCCTATTGCCCACCCACCCTTACCACTCTTCCATCTAGGAGCCAATACACAGAAGTTGAGTTAAAAAAAAAAAAAAGAAATGGAGAGATAGATACCATAAAAGTGGATATAGGTTAATGTCCCATTTTTTAAGGATAAGAAAGGAGGGTCTTCAAACTATAAGCCAATAAATGATATAAACTCTTAGAAAAATATTAGAAGAGATTATTAAAGATGTGGTTTATGAACACATTGAAAAGGAAGTAATGATCACTGAATCAATTTAGTTATGTAAAAACTGGTAGTGCTTTAATGGGTTGCAAAGACATTTACGTATATTATCCAATTTGATCTTCACAACAACTCAGTGAGGTAGTTGTGGTTATTATCCATGTTTTACAGATCAGAAACTTGAGGTTCAAAGTGATTAAGATATATCCAGGGTCACATAGGTAGTAAGTGTTTGAGGTGAAATTTGAACCCTGTTCTTCCTGACAACAAGCACTGTGCTATAGTGTGGGGTCTGTAGATTTTTGAGACCCTTGAAAGCTTAGAGGAGAAATTTATCCTTGATAGTATAGAAATTATGAAGACATGGAATACTGGTGAGCAGAAAAGTAATGATGAAAGTGGTATTATTGAAAGATTATTCAGATGGTAATGTGCAACATGGATTGGAGATAATGATTGGGTCTAATAGATTAAATTTTTTTTTTTTTTATTATCTGTGTCTGTTAGTGACTGCGACTTCCCTTCTGGTTTGCATACTTTAGGAGGCTTTGAAAGAAAGAAAGAAGGAAAGGAAGAAAGAAAGAAAAAAGAAAGAAAAAACATATATTCTACAAATTTATTCACAAGTCTTTGATCTGTCAAACTCCACTACATTTAGTTATTTATAGATACTTTAGGACTATAATTAGTAAAGTCCTTTGATTTTGTTGCATGCCATTGTGCTATAATTGCAATGTTTTCTGCCATGCAACATTTGAAACAAAATCAGCAAATGTTGGTTTGCAGTTTCATTGGAAATGTTAATGTATGCCTTGAATTGGTACAAGCTGTTAGCTGAGGTTTTCAGAAAGCCTGCGGAATCTGTTGGCTTTTCGTTACTCAGAATTGAGATTGACTATCCCTAGCTCAAACATCTTTGATGTTATAGTTAAACACCCTGCATGGAATTGAGCTGAAAAAGCAAGAGGATTTGTTAAATATGCATTTATATGTAATCTTTAGTTATAGGCTTGAGCAGTTATTAAAAATTATAGGTCCGGGCAGGTAGGTGGCTCAGTGGATAGAGAGCCAGGCCTGGAGTCAGGAGGGACCTTGGTTTAAATTGTGATCCTAGTCAAGTCATTTAACCCCACTTGCCTAATCCTTACTGCTTTTCTGTCTTGGGACTGATATTTGTATCAATTCTAAGACAGAAATTAAGGGTTTTAAAAATTATAGTTCTATAATTAAAGGATCAAAAATATATTTTCATTTAATACCATCTATTACCTATAGGGGTTTAAACAGCAGGATAAAAGGAAAGTGGATGTATGTTTCCAGCAATTTTCTAAATTCACTTATTTTTGAAAAGGAAGTTCTATAAAATGTTGTCTTGGCCCTTTCTGGGGGTAGATGATGGAGAATTTTCTCTTGGTGTTGCTGGATTGTTCGTATCTTTTCCCTCCTGCTATAGACCCTTATTGGAATATATTCTAGTAAACTTTCACACCTAGAACTCCTAGAGCTGCTATTTAATTTGATCACAATGCTAATGATGATTCATATTTCTTTAGCACTTTAAGACTTATAAAAGGGCTTTCTGCTTTAGAAGCTTGTAATATAGGTAAGTGAATTACTTAAACCTTTAAAAGCTAAGATCATGTGTACATATAGTGATATAAATATAGTAATATTGGGGACAAAATTGCCATAGTTGATATTTTGCAGATAGCTGCTACTGAAAAAGTGGACACTAGGAAACTTGATAGCATTATTTTAAATCATAGAGCACTACTTGATAACTACCAATTCTTGAATGATTTTTCAAAAAGAATGAATGGAAAATTTCAAAAATTATAGATTTTCAAAATATTTTTATCAGATTTTATTAAAAGAGTGTGAAAGAATTAGAAATACAATATTGACTGGAGAAATAGTAAGTCCAAGATGATAAATCCAATAGAAAGAGCAGCCCTGTTACAAAGACTCTGCTTTGAGAGAGATATGTCACAAAGGCACACCAACATGTCAGATATCCAAATTATATCTATGATGATACAAGGAATTAATTCCTAGATCTGTTCACTCCTATTGCAAAAAGGTACCACCTGAAACACTGCAACAACGTAGCCCCTGGACTGGATTGTGTTAGGTCCTGGATTTTGAAGATTGACCCAGAGGGACATATTTTAACAATTATTTTTAACATGTCACATTTAATTATGTTCTGAAGGAGTGTCAGCTGTCTACCACCATTTTAATTCACAAGAAAGGTAATATGAACCTGCCCTCCAACTGCAGACCCATATCCCTAGGCAATACCTTGGGTAGGATTTATGCTCTCTGACTTGTCAGAAAGACTTTATGATTGGAGTACAGGGAATAGCCAGCAAGGCTTCATGCTTTTTGACAATTTAAGTAAATATAATTTCTTGCTGTAGTTTGTCTTGAATGAGGTCAAATACATAAAGAAAATGTGTGTGTGGGGGACTGGCTTGATCTGACTAATTTATTTGGCTCGGTGTCACAGTATAATCTGGTTGGTACTGAGATAATATGGTTTGCATGAAAGTGGCTATTAGTATTATACAAAGATTCTACCAGGATAAAAAGACTTACATCAAGCATTTCTATTTAGGGAGCAGTAAGGGATAGAATTGTCCTCTTAGCTTCATAGTTTTTTACTTAACCCAAAAACTAATTGTCTATGCCAGTGGTTCCCAAACTTTTTTGGCCTACTGCCCCCTTTCCAGAAAAAATATTACTTAGTCCCCCTGGAAATTATTTTTTTTTAAATTTTAGTAGCAGTTAATAGGAAAGATAAATGCCCCTGTGGCCATCACCATACTCCTGGATCGCTGCAGCACCCACCAGGGGGTGGTAGCGCTCACTTTGGGAATCACTGGTCTATGCCCTAAGAAGTTCAGGGCTAGTTTATACATTGTGTGGTAGGAAAGTGAATGTCCTAGCCTGCATAAATTTAGCTGTAGTGGCTTACATCCTGGCTTCTCTTGGTAAATGCTGAACAATGTGAGCAAGCTTGCTATATGGGCAGGATTACATTTTAATGAGGCAAAATGTACATTCTTGTTAGTTGATAATCAGAAAAAACCAAGAATGTTTCCACTTGATTTTAAGATCAGTATATTTCAGTAATGTCCAAAGAAAATAATTACCTCTACCTTGGAATCCCAATGGGGTTCTACACCACAAATTATGAGGGAGAATTTGAAAAGGAGAGTTGCAACAACATTGTACATTTGGTTCTGACTGCTGGTATCCTTCTGGCAATTGTCCACAAGAATTTCATCTGAATGGAGGACAAATAACAATGTCCTTTCCCTCTGGCCAAATGATAGACAAGCCATCCCTTTGGTTCTAGGAATGGAGAGTTTAAAACAGACAGACATTTTTATAAACAACAGATAATATGTAGACCTGATCAGGGTAAAGTTGTTTTCTGTTACCTCTTTTATTCCAGCCTCTAGCTTTTTAATGAGATAAATATCCTTACCTGGTTTGTGGATTGGCTTTTTATCCAAACTGGATTGTTGGCCAGGAGATTGGGCTTGGTGGCAGAAGGTGGTAAATGAAATACACTCACAACGTGGTGCCATCTTAAATAAGACTGCTAGAGAACTAGAAACAAATGAAGTGAGGGTGAATTTGAAGATTCTAAGATTTGAAGAGGCACAACTGTTAGCACCTAGCTCAGGAAGTCTATAGAGTATATTGCAACACAAGGAGAGTTGGCACTTAGAGGCTGGGATCCAGCCAGTTGACAGTGTTGTCTAAATTAAAAATCAGCACCATGTATGCAGACTTAATAAGGAACCGATGGTGCAGGACTCTATTAGATGGAGTAGATACGTAGAGAGAGAACACACCACTGGAGTGAGAAAGTGCATGGAATGAATTTTTGAGAAGAGTTATTTCTTTTTAATCTTAGGGTAGAAAATAGCTTTTAGGATCCAAAGAGAAACAAGTGCATTTTTATTCTGTCTAGAATGCTTTTATATAATATTTAAAAATATGTATAGTTATTATCTTTATGTAAATATATATGTGTTGAGACATGCCTATTTATATGTATTTAAAACTCAAGTTTACATATTCTGCTACTACAAGTATTTAACGTAGTCTGAAAAGAGTCATTATTTAAGAAAAATACTGGTAAATATCTTCACTTTAAATGTTATTTGAATAAAATTAAAATATCTGTATTTTTATTGAAGAGCACATTGTACCTTAGGGGGAAGTAAAGTGTCTTGTCCAGAGGCACATATTAATTGTCAGATCTGGGATTTGTGCCCTGGTCTTCTGGTTCTAGGTTCTGGGTTCTTTCTGTTATTCACACTATACCAGCCTCATGGACTTGGAGGTATGCTCCAAGACTAGTATTCTGCATCCTATTTAGAATTCTGGAGCCCTTTAATTTTGTGGGTTTTAAAAGTGCAGGCATCTTCCCCTCCCACCATGTCATACCATCTACCTCTCATTATACTTATTGCAGTCTATTTTGATGTCCTCCTGAAATCTCATCCATATTAAAATCATATCTAGCTCATAGATTCATTCTGTCATGTTTTTCTTTTGTCCTGGGTCATTCCACTGTGCCCTTTGGATCACTTGTTCTATTATTAGCAAATTTCCCAGATCCCTTGAACTTTGAATATGCCTTTCACCTTTTTACTTTAACTAAAATTTGACTTTCACTTTAGAATAGCACAGATCTCTCTTCATTAGAAGCTACTTTCTCTTTTCTCCTCTTTTTAATATAGTCTGGAAGAGCAGTATAATTCTTGTTCCTTCTCTCTATTTCTAGCCCATTCCTTAATCACTGTCTCCAAAAATCAGTTATTTAACAAGTGTTGGTGCTAGAGATACAGATAAAAAGGAAACAATCCATTCTCTCAAGGATTTTGCATTCTTTTGAGAATAAAAAAGCCATTCCTTTTTAAAGTCCTAGAAATCTAATTATACTAACCTCATCTCATCTTTGTTGCAGTCAATCAGAAAGCATTAATTAAGCCCCTACTGTTTTCCAGGCACTACAGTAATCATAGATGCTAGCTTATCATGCTTAGTTCCTTTAACCAATCCTTGTATAATATGAACTCGGGGCTTAGAAGTGAATGAAATGTTTTAGATGGAGTCTTATGTCATTTTGCCATTTGTCATTTCTCTACTGATAATCCTAAATCTGTAACTTCAACTTTGACCTCTCAAGAATAGGAAAAATTAGTCTGGGTAAGACCCTTTCAGAAGTCTGTGGAGCCATGAGTCACAAAAAGGATTTTGGGGCAGCTTAATAAGCCTCATCATCCAGAGCCACATGACTTTCAAAGAGGAGGGGCCCCACATGTGCTAGTGTAGGATAGCTCTTAGAAAAGCTAACTTAACCATTGTGCACAAAATTAGCCATAACAGTTGACTAGGAAACTTCCTTCAGTTAAAGTAATTCAGGCAGTGAATATGGCAGGAGAATATTTCCAGCTATGTGAACCATTGAGAGCTTTAGGGAAGAGTTCTATATTTGGTGTAGTAGGCTTAAAGCTATATAGACCAAGAGGCATGACAAGGACAGGATTTTTATTTTATTTTATTATTTTATATCTTTTTTTTTTAGAATATTTTCCTATGGTTACATGATTCATGTTCTTTCCCTCTCCCCCACACCTCTCCCTTCCCCATAGCTGAACACGCAATTCCACTGGTTTTTACATGTATCATTGATCAAGACCTATTTCCATATTATTGATAGTTGTACTAGGGTGATTGTTTTGTGTCTGCATCCCCAATCATATCCCCATCAACTCGTATTCAAGCAATTGTTTTTCTTCTGTGTTTCTACTCCCACAGTTCTTCCTCTTAACGTGGATAGTTTTCTTTCTCATAAGTCCCTCAGCCTTGCTCTGGATTCTTGCATTGCTGCTTATAGAAAAGTCCGCTATGTTCGATTGTACCACAATGTATCAGTCTCTGTATACAATGTTCTTCTGGATCTACTCCTTTCATTCTGCATCAGTTCCTGGAGGTCATTCCAAGGGACAGGATTTTAACAAGCCTCATAGTCAATGAAACTGAAGAGCAAGGAGATGACTGAAGGCTTGAAACACAGGTGAGGATGTTGTAAGGGACAAAAAAAGAAGTGTGTCACAAGTCAGGGACCCTTAAACCTCAAAATAGGTTGAGAAAGTATTTTTCAGAAGCCATAGTTGAAATGATTTCATCTAAATGCCTAGAGCTTGATTTAGCATCCATCTCAGATATTTCTCATTTGAATTCTTGGATGAAACATCAAGAGTTGGATAAGAAAGAGATGATTTAAGAAAATTGAAAGTTCCTATATATTTGAAGTTATGGTCTAACTTATGACCTTTTATATTTTCTTCTTCTTTATATTATTTTAGCTATTGCCTTTTTCCTGGCAGTACTTAGTAGTAAAATTGTTAGAATAGCAAATTACCTTGCCATTTTTAGGCAGCAGAGCATGAGAGCAAAAAAAAAAAAAAAAAAGCTAGGAGTAGGTTGACAGTCAATCAGTAAACATGTTTTAAGTGCTTCTTGTGTGCTAGGCACTGTGATGAGAAATGCAGACCAAGACCATCAGGAAAGTTGATGACAGTAAGAAACCAGGAAGGGCATGAGTAAGCCAAGCTCTGGCAGGTCAACCATGGTGTCATATATTCTGAAACCAGTCTGTCTAGACATAAAATTTACAACTTTTAAAAGGTAAATATGTCATTTCTTTGGATCTGGAATTGAAAATTAGTAGTAGAGAGTATAGAAACATTACATTTTCTCATTTTTTTTTCAATTATTTTTCCCTTCAATTACATGAAAAAAACACTTAAAAAAAGTTTGAACCAAATCTTACCCTCTTACATGTATACTAGTATGAAATGTCTTTTTGTATTAGTCATTTTGTGAAGGAGAACTCGAACAAACAAAATAAAAGTGAAGAAATAAAGTGAAATATAGTATGTCTTAGTCTTCATTCAGTTCTTTCTTTGGAGATGATATTTTTCTTCACGAGTCTCCGAGGATTTTCCTGGATTGCATTGCCAAGCATATGCATTGCCAAGCATAGCTAAATCATTCATAAATGTCCATCATGTAATATTGCTGTTACTTTGTACGATTCTCCTGGTTCTGCTCACTTCACTTTATATTAATTCATAGGCCTTTCTATGTTTTTCTTAAATCATCCTCATCATTTCTTATAGTACAGTAGTATTTCATTATAATCACATAGCACAATGTGATAAATTCCCCAAATTGGTGAACATCCCTCCATTTTCTAGTTCTTTGCCACCATAAAAAAAGCTACTATAAATATCTTTGTACAGGAATTCCTTTTCCCCTTTCTCTGATCTTTTTGAGATACAGACCTAGTAGTGATATTGCTGAGTCAAAGGATAAGCACAGTTTTATGGCCCTTTGGACATGATTCCAAATTGCTCTTCAGAATGATTATATCAGTTCACAGCTCCACCAATAGGATATTAGTGTCCCAGTTTTCTCACATCTCCAACATAATTATCATTTTACTTTTTTGTCATATTAATCTTCTATTGAAGTGGTACCTCAGGGGTACTTTAATTTTCATTTCTCTTAACCAAAGGTGATTTGGAGCACTTTTTCATCTGACTAATGGTAGTTTTAATTTCTCCATCTGAGAACTGCTTTGTCTGTCCTTTGACCATTTATTAATTGGGGTATGGCATATTCTTATAAATTTGACTCAGTTTTCTATATATTTGAGAAGTAAAGTCTTTGTCAAAGACACTTGCTTTAATTTTCTCCCAATTTATGGTTTCCCTTCTAATCTTGGCTGCCTTGTTTTTATTTGTAGAAAAACCTTTAAATTTAATGTAATTGAAATTATCTGTGTTATATCTTGTAATGTTCTCTATGTTTCGTTTAGCCATAAATTCTTTCCTTATCCATAAGTCTTGATAGGTAAATTATTCTGCGCTCCTTTAATTTCTTTGTGATATATATCACCCTTTATTTCTAAATTTTGCATCCATTTTGACTTTATCTTGGTATATGGTGTGAATGTTGATCTATGCCTGTTTTCTGCATACTGTTTTCCAGTTTTCCCAGCAGTTTTTGTCAGAGTAAGTTCTTTTCCTCCAAAGCTTGGATCTTTGGGCTTATCAAACACTAGAACTTAGGTATTTCTTTTTTTTTTCTTTTTTTCTTTTTTAAACCCTTAACTTCTGTGTATTGACTTATAGGTGGAAGAGTGGTAAGGGTAGGCAATGGGGGTCAAGTGACTTGCCCAGGGTCACACAGCTGGGAAGTGTCTGAGGCCAGATTTGAACCCAGGACCTCCCGCCTCTAGGCCTGGCTCTCAATCCACTGAGCTACCCAGCTTCCCCCGGTATTTCTTGAGTAAAAGATAGACCTGACTTGCTGTCCACTCTTTGCATTTTTCAAGATATTGCAAAATGATAAAAATAAATAGCCACAATAATGGACCATGTGAATTCAGCTTAGACATAATAGATGTTTATTAAATATTTTAAATTTGTATTGTATATTACCATATTTTCAAGCATCTTATTATAATGATTTACTCTGATAATAACATTCATTACTATGTTGCTTTTTTTTGTTGTTGTCATTGAATCACACAGTGGATGGAATATGCTAAAGACCATGATTTTAGTCACCCAGGTTTTATAGTCTTGGTGCTCTCCTTGACTCCTCATTCTTACCCCGAATAAACATTCAGTTGCTAAATCTTGCCATTTCTACCTTTGCAACATCTATCTCATTTTCCCCCTTCTTTCTTCTCACAGAATCACCATCTTAGTTTGGGCCCTCATCACCTCTCATCTGGACTCCTGCAGTGGCCATCTAATTTGTCTGCCTGCTTCAAGTCTCTGCGCTTCAGGCCATCTTCTGCCTTCAGCTGTCAAAATGATTTTCCCAAAGTTCAGGTCTGTCATTCTCCTAATGAATTCTGGTGGCTCCTAGTCACTTTTAAGATCAAATATAAACTCTTCTGTTCAGTATTCAAAGCTCTTTACAACATGGCCCTGACTTACCTTTCCTGATTTATTCATATTATTTCCTTTCAGATGTGATTCAGCCATATTGCCCTTACTACCCTTTATATGAGATGCTCTACCTTCTATCATCATATTTTTGTATTGACTATTTCTGATTTTTGGAATATATTCTTCCCATACTTTCACATTTTAGAATCTCTAGTTTCCTTCAAGATTTAGCCCAAGAGCTTTTCCAAGAGAGCTTTCCCTATTTCCCTCTTCCCCAAATGACCTTTTATCTATTTTGGATGTACATGTTTGTGTCCTTGATAGAATGTAAGCTCCTTGAAGGTGGAGATTATTTCAGTTTTGTCCTCATATTTCCTTTGCCTGGTCCATAGTAGGTTGTTCTTCATCTTCTTTTCTTAAAACAACCTCTACTTTCTGTCTTAGTAACAACTCTAAGACAGAAGGGCGAGGGCCAGGCAAATGGGGTAAGTGACTTGCCCAGGGCCACACAGTTAAGGACAGATTTGAATCCATGATCTCCTGTCTCTAGGCCTGACTTTGTATCTGCCCCAATATAGGTTCTTAATAAGTGCTTTTTTGATTCATTGTTATCTGGGATCTTTAGTGACTTACCTTGAAGATATAAAAAAAATGAATACTCTTGCTCTAAAACTCCTTATGGTGAGATCACTAATAAAACTTTTTTTTAATTTAAAAATTTTTAAGTTTGTGTATTAAAGGAGTATTGTTGTGCTTGTTTTAATGAGGGTCTAGAAAACCTGTTCACAGATCATAGGCCTTACTTAGAATGAATTTGACTTGAGAGAGTCCTTGCAATTTGGAAGGAGCAGCTGACTCTGGAGATATGAGACTAGGAACTTCTTTTGTAGGAGTAATGGCAAAATGGAAACATAACTGATTTTTTAGAGGCAATTCTTATGCATTGTAAGAACGCTTTAATCTACCTGATACGTTGAGATTTCTAATTATTTACAGCTGATTGGTAGGACTTAGTTGTACTGTTAAATTCCAATGAAAACTTGAATAATTGATATAGAACCCATCAATTTTAGTAGGGTTAGAGACTGGTGATAATTGTTTCCTTATGGTAGAGGGAAGGAGAATATTTCAGGACAAAAACTATGGAAAGATATAGTGAAAGTAAAGGCTGAGTCAGCCCCATGCTTTGCTGCTCTGGAAGAAACTAATAATACTAGTGCTAGTTTAATATACTGAATTAACAACTATACTGTCTCAGCCTGAATGGCAGCCAGAGGAGTGAAGGGGAATGCCAGATGTTCACCGTGTGGAAATGGAACAACTGAGGCTCATTCAGTTGAAATGGCTTGGCATAGAGTTGACCAACATTATTTAGAGAAGGGCTGGGGCCAAAGTTAAAGGCCTTCCTAACATTCCAGATAGCAAAATGGAAATAGCACATGTCTCTAGCAGTGTTTTTTAAAAAAGAATGATACAAATTCCAGAAATTATAAATCAAAATTTGTCTTTCCCAAACCATGTCTTCCTTTTCTATTTCAACTAATTTCATGATACATTGCAATCACCTTTGGCTCTTCCCTTCCACTAAAGACAATAATTTGTTCTGCACCAGATTCTACAACTCTAATAACCCATATTCATACAGTACTTTCAAGTTTATAAAACTTTTTCCTTGTGATCCTTTGAAATAGAGTGATTCAGAGTAGGTAAAGAACTCTTTGGGGCCACATATACAGTGAATTAATGGGGATTTGAACCCAGATCTTTTGATTCCAAGCCCAGTGCTCATTCTTTCTTTACTCCCTTTTTTCTTCTTCTCTCTTCCCTTCTGTTTCAGAACCAATAGTAAGTATTGGTTCCAAGGCAGAAAAGCAGTAAGAGGTAGGCAATTGTGGTCAAGTTATTTACTTAGGGTCACATAACTAGAAAATATTTGAGACTAGATTTGAACCTAGAACTTCCTACCTCCAGGCCTGGCTGTATCCACTGAACTCTTGGCTGGACCCTCCCTGTGTTCTTTCTTCTGTGTCACACTGCTTACAATGTGTCTGTTGCCCTCTTTACTTACTCCCACAACCACTACCCTAATTCAGACCCATACCTTTTTACTGTATTGTTGGAATGGTCAATTCATTCTAGATTAATTTGGTCTAGGTCTAGTCAGTTCATTCTAGAGCCATTGCCAGATTAATTTTCCTAAAACAGTTTCAATCATGATACCTACCTGATGCCTTTTAGTGGTTCTTCATTGTCCACATCGAATTGTCCATTACAAAAAGGCCATAGTGTATGCTGGGCACTCAAAGTCTTTCTTAACTTTGAAGTCAACAAGCATTTTTCTTAAGTGCTTTTTTACTAGATATTTCATATTTTTCACCATATGTGATAAACACACATGCAGAAATAAAAACTTTAAGACCTGAGAGTGTTATTTTTTCAATTCAACTTTACTAAGCTCTTACTTTGATATTGTGTTAACAAAGAAAGGTAAAAATAATACTGTCTTCAAAGAATTCATATTCTACTTAGGGAGACAAGTTGCAAACAATATTGTACATTCAAGATATATAGAGGGTAAACTGTAAGAATCTCAGAGGAAAAGTACTAGCTGTGGGAATTAGTGGGACTAGGAAAAGATGTCCTAATGTTTTTTCCTCTTTTTCTCCTGCTTACCTCCCCTAAAAAGTGTATTCCTCTTCTCCTTTCTTTTCTGAACATAAAGACATAACAGAACCACTTCCAGGCCTTGTCTAATTGGATCCCCTTTTTGAACTCTGATGATGATAATAAGGTTGGGAGGGGATACTTTTATCATTTTCTCATATTTCAATGTGAGCAATTTATCCTTTTTTAGTTCCTCATGATTGTTTATTCATGTTTACCTTTTTATGCTTCTCATTCCTTTGTTTCAGACTTTCTCTCTAGCTCTAGTATTTTTATCAGGAATGTTTGGAAGTCCTCTATATTTTATTAAGGGTCTTTTTTCCCCCTCTGGTAGTGTTCCTCTCAGTTTTTCGGAGAGCACTTCCAGAAGGAAGGGCTGGGCTAGTCCTGTTGTTATTTTCTTGAGGTATTGAGTATAGTATTATTCCAGGATCTCAGGGACAGACTGGGGACATGTAAGCTTTTGGAGTTCCCCAAGTTGTCTAGTTCTAGGCAAAATAAATTTTTGCCTTCTTGATTTGAGTACTACAGGTTCCTGTTGGAGGCTTGAGCAAGAGTAGACTGTGTCCCTATCAGGCAGAGGGAATATTCTGTTGTTTCACAGTGGCAGAACTATTGGTTTGCCCATAATCAGGGATTCCAGCCTTGGTCATTACTCTGCAGGCTAGTCTAGTTGTAGTAAGTGAGACTTGCTCTCTGAGAACTTGAGGTTTCAGCCAAACCATTGCTGTTGCTTGCTTCTGAACTTCCTCCTTTACTTGTGTACTTTCTAGAATCTCCCTTCCTGGGAATACCACCTTGGGCTCCTGATCCCCTTCTCTTTTTGCCCTGGATCTGTGACCCAGAACTTAGGATAGGTGACAGAGTTACCAGTTCTCACCTGTCTGAATTAACAGTGTCCCACTAAGGGTCGGGAGGTGCCCTGGCATGGGTCTGGGGCACAAGTCTCTCTCTAGTCTTTTGGGGCATATGTGCTTCTGGTCTTACCCCTTCCCAATATTCACAGACCTCCTTGTCTATCTCCATATCATGAGCTGGACTGGACAAGTGACTCTGTGTACTTTCCCATCAGGATTCAGTGTGATGGTTTTTTTAGACCTATTTTGAGGAATTTGTAGAGGGGAGTTTATTGCACTGCTTCCGAAAACTTTGCCATCTTGGATCCGCCTCCTACTTCCTCTCCTTTCACTTTTTTTCTAAAGGTATAATCTGACTTCTATGAGTCCTTACCATTCAACTGAGAATGCTCTCTAAATTTGCCACTCATCTTTTTTTTTTTTTTTTAACCCTTACCTTCCAATTTGGAGTCAATACTGTGTATTGGCTCCTAGGTGGAAGAGTAGTAAGGGTAGGCAATGGGGGTCAAGTGACTTGCCCAAGGTCACACATCTGGGAAGTGTCTGAGGTCAGATTTGAACCTAGGACCTCCTGTTTCTAGGCCTGACTCCCAATCCACTAAACTACCCAGCTGCCCCCTTGCCACTCATCTCTTAATTGCCAAATCTAATTTCTTAATCCTCATCCTCTCATTTGACATTGTTGACTACCTTCTCCTCCTGGAATACTCCCTTCTGTAGTAACATTTTGGTGACACTGTTTTCTCTTTATTTTCCTACCTGACTTCTCTTTCTCAGTCTCTTTTGGTGTTTCTTCTTCCATGTCATACCCAGCTATGATAGGTATCACCTAGGGTTTTGACTGGGGCCTTTCCTTTTGTTCTATCCAGAGGTGTCAAGCTCAGAGGCTGCTTGGCAAAATTCCCTAGTGTATCCAGAACCAGATTAAAATGGAATTGGGAAATATTTAATACTATAAATAAAAATAAAATACGATACTGATAGTGTTAATTTGCGTTTCTCGAAGTCAATATATTGCCCAAGGGATCCATTTCTATTTGAGTTTGACATCACTGCTCTATATATTACTTGATGATCTCATTGGCTCCAAAGAATTCTTTTATCATTTCATTTAAATGATTCCCAGAATTTCCTATCCACTCCTTTCTTGTTAGCTCCAATTTTGAATCACCAGTTGTCTTTTGGACATCTTGAATTGGATATCCTGGAAGTATCTGAAATTAATTATGTCTAAAACAGAACTCATTATTTCCCCTCCCCAAACCTCTCTTCTGAACTTCCCAATTATTCTTGAAGATACCGCCATCCTTTTAGTCACCTAGACTCCCAGCTTTGGTGCCATTCTTGACTCTTCACTGGCACTCATTCCATTTATCCAACCCACTGGCAAATCTTGCTATTTCTGCTTCTACAGATTTCTTAAATACCCCTTTACTCCACAAAACTGTTATTCTAGTTGAGGATGGATTGTTTTGTTTAATTGGTTGTGTATTCATCCACCATGAATGGGCTAATGTGTCAGGCTATTCCCATCTTTTGAGATTTTTACCAATTTTCTGGGAGACAGGTGAAACCTCAGGATTGTTTTTTTTTTTTTAAACCCTTGTACTTCGGTGTATTGTCTCATAGGTGGAAGAGTGGTAAGGGTGGGCAATGGGGGTCAAGTGACTTGCCCAGGGTCACACAGCTGGGAAGTGGCTGAGGCCGGGTTTGAACCTAGGACCTCTCGTCTCTAGGCCTGGCTCTCACTCCACTGAGCTACCCAGCTGCCCCTCAGGATTGTTTTGATTTGTATTTCTCTTATTGGGTGATTTGGAGCATTCTTTCTTATGACTATTAATAGTTTGCTATTCTTTTGTTGCAAACTGCTCATATCCTTTTATCATTTAACAGTTAGGAAGCAATTACCTTTCAATTGATTTCCCTGTTTCAATCAAGTCTCTATTTCAACACTAATTCATCTTTCACTCAGCTGCCAAAGTGATTTTCCTCGAATATAGGTCTGCCCATATTAATCCATATTAATGCTTAATAAATTCTGGTGCCTCCTTGATGCCTTTAAGTGTCAAATATAAAGTTTTCTGTTTAGCATTTAAAACTCTTAATAAACTTCCTTTTTCTAGGCTTCTTATATTTTATTCCCATACATATACTCAGCAGTTATGCTGCACTGGCCAACTTGCTATTTCTCTCTCATGGTGGTCTGTATCTTTTCATCCATTACACTCCAGGGCTGGAATGCTTTTTGACTTCATTTCTGCCTCTTGGTTTCTCTGACTTCCTTCAAGACATAGCTCAAATCTCACCTACAAATTGGTCAAGTCACTTAATCTCTGATTGCCTGACAAAAGGATTCACAGATCTACCATAGAAGGAAATGGCAAACCACTTCAGTATCTTTGCTGAGAAGACCTCATGAATAGTTATGGTCCATGGTCATGAAAAATTGGACATGGCTGAATGACTAAACAACAATAACACCTTTAAGCAGGAGGCTTTTCTCATGCCACTCCATTGCTAGCACCTTCTGAGATTGCCTTTCATTTACTCTGTGTATATCTTGTACATACTTAGTTATTTACATATTGTTTCTTAGAATGTGAATTTTATTGAATAATATTCTGTGTCTTTCTTTGTGTACTTATGTCTTAGCACAGTCTTGGTGGTACACAGTAAGTGCTTAATAAGTGCTTTTGGACTGACTTTTAACAAATGCCAAAACTTATACATCAAAATGAGCTTTGTTTTTAAAAAAACTTAACTTGGAAGCTACATACTTTCTCCCTAAGATGCTGACTTTGCTTAAAACATTTGTGAAATGCTTTTTTTGGAAACAAAGTATTTGTGGCACTCCTTAAGACGCATTCTTGTGAATAAATACAGTGCAGACAAATCTTTGTTTTTTAAGGGTGGATTTGATTTTTTGGTAAAAGCCCAAAATAATTTAGTGTGAAATCTGGTGAATAAAATAGGTGAGTAGTATTTTTGGTCAAGGTGGTATAACTATAGAATGAGACAGATTTCTTCTGTGGGTCTGGAGAATGGTCTGTGAAGGTAATTTCAGAATAGGAATTCCAAAAATGTTTTTAAAATGGCAGCATTGTTGGAATAAGTGCTTAGTCTTGTAAGGTGAGTTTCTGAAGGAAAAAACACATGACTTGTGCAAATTCTGCTATATTTATTTAAAAGAGCAATCTCATTCCTTCATAACCACATTCTGCTCAGGATCACTTGTGAGGTACAAGTAATAACATGGCTGATCTGGTTCATTTCTTTAAGAAAATGATAAATTATAATTGAGGTTCTAAATAGCCTAATATAACTTAGGACCTAGAACTTTAGCTCTGGGTTTGCCTGAACTGGGTACAATCTTGCATAAGTTTTCTTTAGCTTATATCCTCACTGAGTATTTCCCTGACAACATCAGAATTTGGCTTTTTTGCCTTTATCTGTCATCTCTCCTGGCAACATCAGAATATGGCTTATGTCCCTAAGAAAAGGTAAGATATGCTCAGCTCTCATGGAAGCCCTTAGACTAACATAAAATATAGGACAGCTTTATTTTTATCTGATAGAAAGCTCAAAAGTACAAGGATCTTGTACCCAGGTCATAAATGTAGTGAAGCTCACTCTCTCCCCTTACTCCAGAAATAGTCTTCTAGACTTAAAATAGTATTCTAAGATTGAAGCTGTCTCCAAAGGAGAAAGACCTGGGAGTTCATGAAGAATCAAATACCTTCTTACTCTATACCAGTAGAGGTCCTGCTTTGCTCCTTCACATTATGACTGTTTTTCATGATATTTCTGACTCCTTGGCTCTTCCTAGAAGTTCCTTCTTTTTAACTTCTGAAGCTTTGGTCCTTTGAGTAGTTCTGCTTCCAGGGAATCTGTTTGTAGGCTATTCTCTCCATTTATTGCCCTTTAAAGCCCAAATCCTAGGGCATAGCTCAGTTTTATACAACTCTTTGATTGTAGTCATTCATTCTCCTACAAGTGAACCATTTAGTTTTCATTTTCAGTTAAAGGATTCTTGCCCCATCTAAGTACCAAATGTGTGGTGTCAGTGAGACATTATATCTTCTATAGTTAGATGACATATCAAACACTTTCAACCTTGTCTTAGTCACACTCTAGATACTAGGAAAGTAGTTTTGTAGTTAACTTGGATAATTATGTTAAGAACTCTTTCTAAACAAAGAGATGGTAATAAATTTAGTTTTATTAATTACTGACCAATCCTATTTGGCTCATAAAAAACTGGATTATAAGCTTGATTTAAAGTATGTAATCACTAAGAAATAAAATCAATTGAAATCACTTTCAATTAATTTACTGTCCAGTTTTATATAAAAGGGGGAAAAAGGTAGAAAGGGATAAATAAAAATATACTAAGAAATTTAAGATCTCAGATTCAGTTTCATTCAACTTTAAATCAATTTTATATGCTTATTAAATTTATATAAAACTAAGGAATTATTAAGCTATTGGATGACAGAACTGAAACTAAAAAGATAAACTCACATAAGATGAAATAGAAAAGCCATTCTTTAGGTTAAAAAATCAACTGCCCAGGTATGGATTGGAGCAGAGGTGGTTCAATAAAACATGTAAAAAAGATCCAGACTTGTTTGAAATTTAATATGTGTCAAAACATACGTGGAAGTGAGAAAACATGTTGGTGAAAAAGAAGTCTATAGTTCTGGACAAACTACATCTGAATTATTAAGTTAATTAATCTCCAGGGACAGTGGATTGAGAGCCAGGCCTAGCTAGGGATAGGAGGTCCTGGGTTCAAATCTGTCCCCAGATAATTCCCTTCTGTGTGACTCTGGGCAAGTTCATTTAATCCCAATTACCTAGCTCTTACTGCTCTTCTGCCTTGGACCTGAAACACAGTATTGAATCTAAGAGGGAAGGTATGGATTAAAAAAAAAAGGGAAGAAAATACTAAATTTATTCTCTTATTTTATAGATGAGGAAACTGAAGCTAAGGGAGATTAAGCAATTTACCCAGAATCATACAGCTAGCTAGTGTCCTTGCTTCTGTTAGGTGCTGGGGACACAAAATGTGAAAAACAACATAGTCTCTGCCATTAAGATGCTCAAAGGAGTTTATAATTTATTAGTATGTTTTTAGTGTCAGGAAAATGTATTAAAAGTTAAGGATTCCTTAAAAATGGTGAAATGTTAAAAAAAGTTAAAAGTTAAAAAATGAAAGTTCTATTATCTGGAAAAAAAATGACATAGGATGATTTATTTTCTTACAGTGCCAGAGAAATGTAGGATTACTATGTTATTATTTATTTTTAAAGTTTTTCTGAATGGAACAAACAAAAGCAATGGGAGATTTTCTGTGGTCAGGCATTAGCTCTTGTCTGCCAACACAAAGAGTAATAGAATTTTTTTTGGTCCAAACAGTTGACATATTTAGTTTTCTCCCTTTTAACATATGTTTATTTCCTCTTTTATTCTAGGGCATTTTTCCAGTTTGAGGTGAAACCATGAAGAGAAGATAGAACAAATAATAATGCTTTTCCGAAATCGTTTTTTGTTGCTGCTGGCCTTGGCTGCTTTACTAGCCTTTTTGAGCATCAGTCTGCAATTCTGTAAGTTTGTTATCTCTCTCTCTCTTTTTTTTTTTGCCTCTATTGCAGAGTATGTCAGTATGGAAGAAATGATTAAGGTATTCATTGTTTATTCCTTTAGTGAATAATGAAGGGCAGTAAATCTGAGCTTTCTATTGTTTTTAGAATGTGAAAATGGAAAGTGAGTGAATATTTAATCTAGTTTATTTCATTTGCATTTGTAAATGGTTTAATTCTTTTCTTCCTTCCATTCTTTTGACTAATTGTGACCTCATTATTCCTTGAGCACAGGCCTACTAGGATTTACCTGATTGATTCTAATAGTCTTTTCCCATCTTACCTGTTTCTGAATCTGTAACTTTGTGTGATAGCTGACAAAACAAATTCCACACAGTCATGAATCAACAAATCAATTCAGTTAGGTACCCAGACAGTTGGTATTACATATATAAATGAGGAATTTATATGGACATATATCCTTCTTATAATCAGTCTAGGGGAAGATTCATGGGAGTGAAATTTTTTTCAGCAAATTGAATTATGGGCAAGAGAACACAGTGGGATTGTGAAGGGGGGGCAGATTGAGAATATTGTGTAGTTTGGGAGAAAACAAGAGTTTGGCATGAAATGACTAGGTGAGCAAGTTTGAGGTAAGTTTCTTTGTTTAATCCGGAGGTTTATAATGGATGCTTAAAAATGTTATTGTTGATAATACAATTATTAAAATATTATTTTATCTTGTTAAAAAAAGAAAAAAGGAATGGACTCATAGCTGGTTAATGAATTTTAAAGTATAATACTTTAAAAGGTTTGAGATGACTCAGTAGTTTGTTTATAACTTTTCATTAAAAGATTTTCCAGTCTTTGCTTGGAGAGGTGGACTCTTAGAGTCAACTCTGATTTTTATTCTGAAAAGTTGACAGGTACTAACAGGGTAAAAGCTCGAATAAAGGTTCATTTTATCCACTTCATTTCTGTTTCATGAGTTGGTTTCCACGTCATTGAATTGGCTTGCTTGTTTTGCTTATATAACTCCACTGAAAGTACCTTCTGTTTTAGGACAGTCAATTTTTTAAGGCATACTTTTATAGGCACATTTTGCTGGGTGAATTATCCTCTGTACAAGCACTTTTTTGGGGAATATATTGGTGATACGGAAACATCAGAAATTAAGACATGAATGTTTTTGCTTCGTTTCTGCTCTTAGGTAAACTATTTATGGAAACTTGTTTATGCATTTCTTCCATTATTATGGAAATTAAGTTTATCTACTTAGGTAATTTTGAGTGTTATTGTGTAAGAAGCTACATGGTGAAAGTTCAATCAAGTACAGCTACTTAAATTAAGTGAATTTTGCATTAATATTTTCTTTGACTAATTTGTGGATGGTGAATTAACAATATAAATGTTTTTGGTTGTATAATTATTGGATAATGTCTTATGAAAATATGTTATGATAAGAGATAATATATTTATTTGTATTTGTTTTTTAATATGTTAATTGTTTTATTTTTTTGTTATTTTGAGAAGTAAGTCATGATGCTGTTTAAAATACAAAAAAATTATTTTCCTTATGTGTAGAGGTACAAAGAGTTTTAGGTATATAAGTTATAAGGTAAACTTACAAAATCCCTCTACTACTGATAATGTGGAAATTAGGTTTATTTGCATCCATAATCCTGAATATCATGGTGTAAGAAGGTAGGTTTTTTGTATGAACTGAAGTCTTCAAGTATGCCACTTAAATAGATTTTGCCCCATTATTTTTGTTCATTAATTTTTGGATATGGAAGTAACAAATATAAATTTTTATAGCTTTAAATGATAATTTGTTTGAGATTTTAAGTTTTTGAATTATGGAACATGTTTTCTTGCCTTCAATTTCCATTATTTAATACCAGTTCTAAAATGTAAAGTCTAAGTGAACCCTTGAGGATTAGTATCTTTCCTAAGATCTCACAAGGGACTTTTCTCACCTCTGTAATGCAATTCTCATATAATTTTGAGCATTATAGTCGCCTATTTTTGTATGTTAGCCCTTTCCCAGGCTGAGCTTTATGAGGGCAGGGCTGTTACATAAACTTTATATCTTCCCTAGTGCCTGACACATCTGCTAAGTAGATTCTTAATAAATATGTGTTGAATTCTCAAATTCCTGATGTTTTAGTCAAAATTAAAGATATATAAGAAGTAAATGTCTTTTGATATTAGGACAAAAGATACTTAATTGACCATTGCCTGAAAAAAAAGTAACTGCTTCAAATGAATTGAGCAGTAAAAAACCAAAAATCAACACTTGTATATATGGTAGAGACCTTGGAGATTTAGGGATTCACCATGAATCATTGCTTTTTTTTTTGTTTCTACTTTTTATTTGTAGGTGATTAAAATGCCATTTTCATGCTTTAATCTCTTATTTTCATTTTTAGTCTTTGTTTCAAACATAGATAAGGAAGACAGCCACTGGTCAGTTTTCTTAGCATCAGCTGTATGTGAATATATGGATTACTCTAATAAACAGATTGAACTTCAGTAAACATTTAAGTGCCTATTGTATGCAAGGCACTTTTGCCTACAAGAAAATTAAATAGAGGGTCTCAAATGCAGACTGTTATCATCTCATGCCTTGATTATTGTAATAGTTTGCTGATAGGTCTATCTGTCCCAAGTCTCTCCCCATTCCATTCTGTCCTCTACTCAGCCACTAAAGTGATTTTCCTAAAGCACAGGTCTAAACATGTCATACACCCTGAGTCCCCTTTGCCTTCACCTCCCATATACAGTAAACTTTAGTGGCTCCTTATTGTCCCCAGGATCAAGAGTGATCTGTTTGGCATACAAAACCTTTCATAATTTAGCCCTCTTCAGTCTTCTTATACCTTACCTCCATACCAGGTACTCTGCAATCCAGTGACATCAGCCTCCTGGCTGTTCCACAAACAAGGTACTGCATCTCTTAGTTCTGGGCATTTTCTCTGGTTGTCCTCTATGCCTAGAATGTTCTCTTATCTCTACTGTAACTACTGATCTTTATAGTTTCCTTCCCAGCTAAAATCCTACATTCTACATGAAGCCTTTCCCAGCCCCTCTTAATTACAATGATTTCCCCTTATTAACAAGTTCCTAATTATTCTGTATATAATTTGCTTTCTATATGTTTGTTTTCATGTTGTTTTCTGTATTAGATTATAACTTTCTTGAAGTTAGGGACTGTCTTTTGCGTCTTTTTCATAGCTTCAGTGTTTAGCACAGTGCTTGATGCATAATAGGTGCTTAATAAGTATTTATTTATTGATTGATTTTTGAGAATCAGTAGAAGAGAGTGGCTTCTGTGCTAATCCTTTGGTTCTGAAATGGGAGAAGTGTATATGAAGAATATATTAGTAGTAGGAGAGAGTCATGGAACTGAGAAATGGGAATACTGTTTACTTGACTATAGTGAACCAGCCTCCTATATGGTTTTTGGGTCCTGAGTGGCATTGGTGGCATAGGATGGTTAAGACAGGAAAAGGAAAAACGAGAACAACCAGACTAGTGGTTAGCCCATGTTGCTCTAACGCTATGGGATTTTATTTTATACTGGTTTCAAACAAAGAACACAAAGAAAGAGTAACAGCTGTGAAGGGGTTACAAATCATACACAATCCATTAAAGTCTAAAAAGTAGAGATATGAGTGCAAGGACAAGGGCCAAATTCCAACCACCAATTAGTAGGGGTTTACTTCTGGGAGCAGAAATAAATTTCATGGAGATGTTTACTAATTGCGTTCTGCCTTGATTTACAGATCTGCACCTGGTCAGATAGTCTGGACTAAATTGTCTGGCTCCAGTCCTTATCTAAGTAATATATTTTTTAGGGTTTAGGCTTCTTAATTATCAAGGAGAGAAATTGTCAAGGAGAGAAATTGTTAACTCAGTAGCTTCTGGTCTGGTTATGGACTCAAAGCTTTCCAATAAGTCTATAATGTTTTTCCAATAAGAAAAGGTATGGATCATAAGAGGTGTCAAAAGAGGGGTCTCAGATTTTTATCTATTCTCTTATTGGCTTCCCACACTTGACCAGTAGAGATAGCATTGAAAGTAGTTGCAATAAGTAGATTTGAATTTGCTTACTGAGACTGGTTGAATATAGTAAGCAGTAAGAATTTAGGGAGAAAGGAAGTTTTTTAAAAAGTAAAATTATAAGATATTTGAAATTTTTTACATAGTAATTCCAAGAATATTTTTACTGATTGCCTTCATTCTAAGAGTGAAATTACTTCCCCAGTAGTAGTTTCCCTTTTTTGTCTGATCTTCTTGATAGATTTTTCATAGACTAATATTTGACAGTCCCAAATCTGATCTCTGAAATGACTCTTCTTTTTAATTATCATTATTTTTGAAATTTTATTTTTTATTCTGAATTTAAGAAGTTAACAAAAACATTGAAAGTAGAACAGAAAAGAGGGTTATATGTGAAACCATGAAATTTTTTTTTGTAAATTTTGTTTTTTACAAAAAGTATCAGGCATGATTGACACATGCTTGTAATCTCTACTATAGAAGAAGGCTAAGGCTGTGAATTGCTCAAGCTCAGAAATTCTGAATTTATTTGAGCACCAATACCTTCCAGAATTGTTGTGATGATCAAATGAGATTATGTTTATAAAGTGCTATGTAAATGCTAGTCGCTGTTGTTATTGTTATTAGCAATTTTAGCAATGGATCTAGAAGATCTACTTTTTTAGGGGAATTCTGAGAGATTCAGAACACTATTTTGACAAATAGGGTTATTAATTACCTCTAATGATAAATAGCTACTTCAGTTGCTTTGGGTCATTTTTTGTATACTTTTGATTTGAGGCTTCTTTGGTGCTTAAATGAAACCATTTATTTGATTAATTCTCTCCAAGGATATTCAGACTACTTCACTTTCTCCTGTTCTCATCTTATATGACTCTTCTATCTCTTTCTGTAAATACCCCAGAGTGGATTCGCTTCTGCATACTAGGAGCCCCAGTCATGTTGACTTTGGACATTTCTTTTAATTTTAATACTGGGGAAGGTACTAAAACAAATTATCATATTATCTCTTAGTTTAGACCAGTGGTTCCCAAACTTTTTTGGCCTACCGCCCCCTTTCCAGAAAAAATATTACTTAGCTCCCTGGAAATTAATTTTTAAAAAAATTTAATAGTAATTAATAGGAAAGATAAATGCACCTGTGGCCATCACCGCTCTCCTGGATCGCTGCAGCACCCACCAGGGGGTGGTAGCGCCCATTTTGGGAATCACTGGTCTAGACTTACAGAGTAAAGAAAAATCCAGTATCTATTTGTTTTGATGGGCCTCAATAATGAAGAGAAGTGGTCTTAATGGGAAAATTCACCTAAAAGAGTACAAGTTGCCTCAAAGCAAATACAGACCTTCTGTGAAGAGCATATTGCATTAACCAAACTAAATGTCCTTTAGAGATAGGGTAATAGGAAGTAATGATATGGAGAAGCTATAGATAATCTCTCAGATTTAATGTGAGGCTTTATTTTTATGCTCCATATTATGTTCTTATCAGCAGATAACTAAAGTGTGACCTAATTCTATGGTTAAAAAAAAATAACAACACCCCACAACTGTATTCTTTAGAGTGTAATTAATTAATAACCTTGAGATTCTAGCCGACAAGCTAAAAAGTGGTGGCTGGAGGAGATCTTATATTGTTAAACCTGTTGTTAAACCCTGTTGTTAAACCAAAACTTGTCTAATGAAAGGATTTTAGCTGAATGTGAAGTTAAGTGCCTAAATCTAGCCTGGATTTTTAGTTTCTGGATGGATTATGAGTAAATTGTGGCTAGGTGGTTACTTTTTGCAGTTTAGAGTCAGTAGTATTCAGAGGTATTAGTTCTGGGACCAATATTGTTTAATATAGTTACAAACAAAACTTAAAAAACAAAACCATAACAAAAACTCCTCAAACCTTGCAGACTTTTGCTATTAGAGAAATGGAAGGTACTATTGAAAAGTTATGAAAAAGATTTCCAATGAAAAAATTCTGACACAAAATAGCTTCATTATTAATTCCCTGAGGGGGGCTAGGTAGATAGTGGATCAAGGTCTAGGCTTGGAGTTGGGAGGACTTGGTTTCAAGTCTGGCCTCAGATACTTTCCAGCTTTGTGTGACACTGGACAAGTCATTTCATCTCAGTTGTCTAGCCCTTGTGCTGTTCTGCCTAAGAATTGATGCTAAAACAGAAGGTAAGGATTTAAAAAAAGAAAATGATTATTTTATTGAACTAAAACAATGCAATTCAGAGAAAAAAATTTAAAATATGAAATTCAGAATTGCAGTGCAAAATTATACCTCATATGACCTCTTAATTTCATTGAATTTTATATATATGCGTATATATATATACACTTTTTTTTTTTTAGTTCACTTAACACCAGTAACACCAGTCAATAATGGCATGAGTGGTAAAAATCGCAAGAGAATAATGCCTGATCCATTGACTGAACCTCCTGTGGTAGATCCTATTCATGAAGCTCGTATTTACTGCAATATTCCAAGCATTACTGAACGTAGTGCAGAAGGTAAGTTTTGCAATATTGTGTAACAAATTCAATAGCTACAATAAAATGCTTTTTTTCCTTAGAGCTGTTTTGAAGTGGAGTCACAGGGTTAAAATTTGGAGGGGTTCAGCAAGGAATGATGGTAGGAGTATGTACTCATTCTTCTAGTTTGTTTATCTTAAGTTCAGCTTTTTAAAAATAGTAATGTGCCTTAGTCTGTTTCATAGAAATCAGTGGTTTATGTTGATAAATCATTTTACTTTATAGACAATTTTAAAGGAATACCTTTTTGTATTGAAGCATTCCTATAAAACCTAATATATCTTAACACTGTTCCCAAAACTAATGTTTAAATTGTATATTTCTTATATATAGGTCATGCACCTTACTATTTCAAGCTAGTATCTGTTCATGTGTTAATTCGTCATGGAGATAGATACCCACTTTATGCCATTCCTAAAACAAAGAGACCAGAAATTGACTGTACCTTGGTTTCTAATAGGTAAGCTGCATTTTTAATCCTTTCCATAATTATAATCATTTTTTTTAACCCTTGTACTTTGGTGTATTGTCTCATAGGTGGAAGATTGGTAAGGGTGGGCAATGGGGGGTCAAGTGACTTGCCCAGGGTCACACAGCTGGGAAGTGGCTGAGGCCGGGTTTGAACCTAGGACCTCCTGTCTCTAGGCCTGACTCTCACTCCACTGAGCTACCCAGCTGCCCAATTATAATCATTTTTTGAAAATGACATGCTGCTTCCTTTGTTTTATATCACTGATGCTGCTATGTTTTGTTTACACATTTTAATCTTTCAGAATTATAGAGGCAATATTCAGGGTCCTTTTTTTTTTAAAGATGAAAGATAATTTAAAAAATAAAATAGATTATGTAAGTTCCTTGAGTCAGAGACTTGTCTTATTCTGCTTTGTACCTTTTGGATGGTAACATGGCACAGTGCAAAAGAACATAATTGAGTGAGTAGGCTTGGCATCAAATCTGGCCTCTGAAGTTTGGTACCCTATGTGACTTTGGTAATCACTTTATTTTCCGAGGCCTCAGTTTCCTCATCTATAAAATTAGTTCTTTTATTTTTAGGTCTGTGATCCTATGGCCCTCAACTAACATGATATCTTGCACTTTCAGTAAATATTTGAATGACTAAATAAAGAAAGTAGAAAATATGAATACGAAAATTCCAAGGTCTTAAAATTATAATGGTAGTGTTAACCATAAGAAAAAGAATCAAATGTCATAAGATTTATTTAGAGATGTATAATATCCATAAGAGGCAGTGTGGTAATATGGATAGAGAATCAGTCTTGGTGACCTGGAGACTTGGTCATCTGACTGACTAATCACAACCTCTCTCAGAGGCCCCAAGTCTATAAATGCAGAGCCAGTGCCATCAGTGGAGGTAATTTCATCATGAAAAGTTCCTTTAAACTAATGAGATAGTGGATCTGATTTTAAAAAGTACTAAGAGTGGTCTTTTTTTCAGTTTGATTTATATGGTAGAACTATACAGGACAGCTAAATGGCTCAGGGAATGGAGATGGGGAGTCCTGGGTTCAAATTTGACCATGGATATTTTCTAGCTGTGTGACCCTGGGCAAATCCTTTAACCCCAGTTGCCTACCTCTTGTTGCTCTTCTGCCTTGGAATCAATACGTAGTATTGATTCTAAGCCAGAAGGTAAAGGTTTTTTTTTTTTTTTAAAGAAAGAATTATAATTACTTAATCAAGAAAGGCTCATACCTGATCTGGGTTCCTATGGGGCAAATTGAATTGGTATGAGAGTGAGTTCTTTTAGATACCTAAACTTGTTTGTATAGAGATTATTTGACTTGAATTGGAACTTTTCCCTCTCTAATGATGCGGCCTGGAACTTCATATGATTATTAACTTGTGCTGATTACTTCCTAGTATAAGATTTGAATCTATATGTACAGTTAGGGTTGACTGTTTCAATTCAGTTCAGTTTCCACATCTAAAATGCTTTGATGAAGGACTCTTTGGCTTTTTGTTACAGTGAGACTTCCCTCCTTCCACTTATCATGCTGCTATAGGACTGTGAAAACCATACTAAATTTATCTGAATCACAAGATTATCAGTTTCTTAATGGTAGGGACCTTTTTCTCATGCATTTATTTTATATCCCTCAAAGGACTCAGCACCAGGCTAGATTTTTGTAGGTACTTACTGAATTGAATCAAATTAACTCTTGAGGCTTGAATGGAAGAATATTGATTTCAAATTTTACAGAAAAAGATTTTTAAAAAGTTATTAGAATTTTTTTTCAGTTAGCTTCTTTTTGCTCTTGAATAATCATTCCATGAATTTGCATGCATCAGTGTTGTTACTTAATTTAAAATCCAGATTAAACTATTGGAATTTATTTTCTGATAAGAATGCTACTATTTTTCTTAGTATTCCAGTGAAGAACTCATTACTTATATGGTTTATGCTATGCATTATAACTCTTTAATGAGTATGCAAAATAGCTTTGAGATTTTACATTTGTGCATTAAAATCTGTGATAAAAATAGATACAGTGAAATAAGAAAATGAGGCCAATTTGATGTCTATAAGAATTTAGCATTTTTATTACTTAAAGTATTCAACATGCAAAAAGATTTCTGATGAGTCCAAAGTAATATATATTTTTGTTGAAGAATTTATTTTCATGGATTTGATTAGTAAACACCAAAAATCATAATACTTTTAATGTTTAAATAAAAAATATGATATCTTGTTGTCATAGGTTTATCCATAGAGTATATGTAGTACTTAGTTTTATCATTAATTATTGTCCAAGAAAAGGAAAGTTATATAGTTGCATTGGGGTAAAGTGAATTTTTATTTGTCCCAATCTCTGGTAGATCCATTAACATAAGTATAACAGATTTAAATTTACATGAGAAAAAAACTTCCTCTGATAAAGAAGATTAATCATTTTAATTCTATTATTACTTCCTAATTTGATACCTTATCCAAGGTATAGAGGTGACTTTTCCTGTAGGTTTTGCCAGCAGCATGTAAGCTCTGGTAAATTCTAATACAAGCTGGACAGCCTTTGAGTGTAGGTCTGGTGACAGACAGTATGGTTTTGGTTTGAGGATTAATCGCCTAACTAAATTCAAAGAAGTTTATCATCAGGTTGCCATAAGTTGATAGTTTTTTCTGCCTCTTAAAAATCACCTAATATTTATGGAGAAGGGGTCAGGATCTCTGTGTAAGTAGACGAATGACCTATCCTAGTGAATTCATAGATTTTTGAAATATTGAAGTAATATTTCCATAAGTGGAAATTTCTGAATATAGATTTCCTTTAAGCGAAGATAATATTGAAGATCACAAACCATCTTTTTTACAGAAAAAATCTATAACAGGTAATTAAATTATTTTTAACATCAAAAGGTATTTATGAACACAGTGAAAACATGAAGAATTTATGATAGTTTATGAGGATGAGCATTATCAGCTTTCTTTCATTTTATGAAAATGTTAATTTCTAGGATTGCAAACATTTATATGCAGGAAGTTTTAGGGGGGGAAATGTCATCTTCTTTGATGAAAAACATTATATATCCTTTAGTATTCAGGATATCATTTAGTATTAGAATATGCCAGGTTTATTAGCACATTATAATTTTAAGCTATACCTTTATAAAGTAAAGCTTTGAGATTTAAGTTTTTCGTCAGGTTTCTGAAAGCAGTTTAGTGTATTTAGATCTATGATTGCATACATTTAAAATTAAGCTATTAATTGAGCCCGAGTGATGAGAATTTACTGTGAGAGCAGTTTAATCTTTGCCTTTTTAATCCTTGCTGTTTTTTGTTTATAATCTAGTAGTTAACTTTCCTCTTTCTCTCAAATAAATGTCAGCATTTTAGTAATTTGGAAGATGTACATAAATTCATATATTATTTCATTAATCAAGGAAAATTACTTATTATTAGATACTTTACTTTTAAATTTACTTTTATATTAATTTTTTACAAAGATGAAAACTTAAGGTTTTACACTGGTTCTTTTTCTTTTTTCTTGGCCAACCAGTGGTTTGCTTCAAGGTGCGTTTAAATGTGGCATAAACATGCAAAAATGCTTTAGCTTTAATCATGGAAATTAAGTGCTTATCATATGCTTCTTTTCACTACAAGGTTAATTCTGTTAAAGTGCTACTTTCATCATCTCATATTCCTGCTCAAAAACCTCCAATGACTCAAACCAAGCTCCATGGCATGGCATTCAACACCCCCCTACAATCTGTCCGCAATGTTTCTAACTGTATTTTTCTCCACTCCTTGGTTAAATCCTATACTACCCCTTAACATGACTAGCTTATTGTTTCAGGCTTTGCTCATGGTATTCCTATTATCCAGAATAACTCTCCTATCTTTCCCATCTCTCTAACTCCTATTTCAAGGCCTAGCTCAAATCCTATTCATTCATAAAGCTCTTACAGACCACTGCAGCCTGAAGTCCTGTATTCATCCTTTGAACTTCTATAGCAGTTTTTGTCTATATATTTCAGTTTACACAAGGAAACAAGTAATTTCATGTGTATATATTTTATTTCACTAACTCAATTATACATTTTCTTTATAGTCCTATATAATAGGCATTCTGTTGTTTGTCGTTTGCTTTATATCAAACAAAGTTAAAGACCATCATTCTGTAAAGGAACTTAACTATTTGAATTTTTAGCTTTATAAAGGGCAAGCACAGGAAACAACTGGAAAGTAATATGTAATAAAATGCTAAATTGAACGGTATGATAAATATGTTTAATAGAAGTTAGAGGAAAAAGATGGTCTGAACTTTCCAAGGAAAGCTTTAAATAGAAGGTGAAGGACTCAAGCTGGGACTTGAAGAGTGACAATTTTGTTGATGAATATAAGTAATCAAATAATCAAGATTTAATATTAAAAAACCCAGTGATCAAGACATTAACCATGATCTTATGGGATAGCATGTCACCCTCAAGTTTCTGTTTGCTTTTCCAAGTAATGGTTAGAGTTGTAACTCTTTATCCTAGAAGCCAGTTTTATCTTTCGGTCTTGAAATATGGTCAGTGGATGAGAAAGAATAGTTATTCCGTTGGAATATTAGAGGAGCCTACTAGACCCCCAAAAGCATTTACTTTACTAGGTAGTTAGCTAGCTAACTTCAGAACAGTTGAGTTATAACAATGACTGGGTCTGGAGAGGAGGCCTCGAATCTACAAGGGGAAACAAATCAGAAACATGCAGATAATTGGGAACTGCCTGCCCATTTGGAGATCTAAAGCTTGTTGTTTTAAGTGTGGAACAGCTTTTTATGAAAGAGACTTAATAGGTATGAAAGAACATCTAACTTTGAATTTCTTACAATAAACCATTCAATTTTACCAAAGCTTTGTTTTTATAGTATTAATGAAGCATTTGTTGGACTAGAATATATTTTGGTTTGTCTCTTTTAGGAAACCAAACCATCCTAAACTTGAAGCTTTCATCAATCACATGTCAAAAGCATCTGAAGGCTTGATGGAAGGCACTCTCAGTACCTTGCCTCTTTATCCCAGTCATTCATTGTGTGAAATGGGAGAACTCACACAGACAGGCAAGTTTATTCTTTGTTTTTTTCAATTTCCCAAGAATGGGGTTTCCCTTAAAGATTGTTTTCTATGGTTGGGAATAATTACCAGGTCATGTTTTTAGGGTAGCTAGGTGATTCAGTGGATAGAGTACTGGGCCTGGTGCCAGTAAAATTCATCCTCCTGAGTTCAAATCTGTTTGCAGATGCTCACTAGCTTTGTGACCTGTGGCAAGTCACTTAACTCTATTTGCCTCAGTTTCCTCATCCGTAAAATGACCTGGAGAAGGAAAAGGCAAACTACTCCAGTATCTTTTGCCAAGAAAACTCCAAATGAGGTCATGTGGAGTTGGACATGACTAAATAACAAAAAATGTTTTTACACAATTATTTTGAAAGTTATTTTATTCTAAATCTATTGTCTTGCATGTTTGGGGACCAAGTGAGATAATATATGTAAAATGCTTTTAGAAACCTTAAATACTTATGTTATTACTATTAGCTATTGTCAGCTTTTGCTATATCAACACTAGTGGTAACTTCTTAGCCTTCATTGGGAAGAAATTTGACATGAAAAAATTGGCTCTAATATTTACCACATCACTAAAACAAATGAAACATCAATTCTTTTTTTTTTTAATTTAAATTTAAAAAATAACCCATACCTACTATTTTGGAATCAATATTAAGTACCATAGATTCCAAGGGAGAAGAGCATTAAAGGCTAGGCAATGGGGATTAAATGACTTGCCCAGGGCTACACAGCTAAGAGGTATCAGAAGTCAGATTTGATCCAGGGCTTCCTATCTCTTGCCCTGGCTCTCTATCTACAGAGTCACTGAGTTGCTTCACTAATTATTCTCATTTCAGTACTG
The DNA here is from genome assembly GCF_016433145.1 of Gracilinanus agilis. Classification (NCBI taxonomy): domain Eukaryota; kingdom Metazoa; phylum Chordata; class Mammalia; order Didelphimorphia; family Didelphidae; genus Gracilinanus; species Gracilinanus agilis. Next base: position 324,173,724 of record NC_058132.1, on the reverse strand, counting down.
CAAAGATAATCAAAATACTGTCATAGTTGTTGTGGGTTCTCCCTCTATGTATCAATAGATAGTTTTTTAGAGTTATTGTTTCCATGCAGGTGATAAGCCTCTTATCACTAGGTAGACTGGTTCTCAAACAATAGATATGCAGTCACAAAGCTCTTACTCTATCTCGGTGTGGGACCTGTCATATCTGGTGCTTTTGTCAGCATAAGTTTTGAGGACCCAGTGTTACTTCTTTAATTCACTGATTAGCAATTAATTATTATATTATACATTAATTAAACATTAACTAGCAATTAACCTAAACAAAATAATCGTTATACTACATCCAACCAGTAACCCATCTAACTTATATATTGTTGGCTTCTGACAAGAGTCTTCTACGGAGATGATGTAAGAGAGCATAGTTGTCTTCATGAACTTGGCCTCAGTTTCAAATGTTTAGCCATTTATTTTCAAGTCTCTTTAATTATGGATCAAAGAATTTATCAAACGTATATATAAACTTGAGCTTATTTATATTTTAAATCATCCCAATTTCTTGAGGTTTAATTCAATTCAACAATGTTGTTTGTCTTCTATATACAAAGCACTATATTAGTCCCTGAGGAATACTAAGAAATGAAAATCCGATCCTCACCTCTATCTGGTTTTCCATTCTACTGGAGATATCAGATTCCTTAAGTTCATATTTTACTGTAAAATGGGACTTTCTTTTTTTGGTAGAAAAATCTTGTTTTGTCTCTTTCAAGCTTCAAGGAGAGACTTGACTACCTATATTCTAATATTTTAAGATTTGATTGCAAACATTTATTGTCTATTGTGTGTAGGACATTGTGCTATTCACTTGGAGAGAGATGTAATTTTTATAAGATAGGATTCCTTCTCTTATGGAGCTTATAGTCTAGTCAGAATCTATTGCATATACAAAAATAACTATCGTAAGAAGGGCAGATTAAGATACAAACTGTGATAAACAAGTCAGTGTTGACATATTTATTCCTTTCTAGAGTGCATGAACTTCAGTTATATCCTTTCATTATAAAGGCTTTTGAATTTTATTTTAGTTTATCTTTTCTTAAGAGTTCTCCCACATAGTTCAATAATTTACTTTCTCTTCTCTGGCTTTATTGGATCTTTTTTGATATTTGTTATTTCATGAGTTTTTTGTGCTCATTGTTTTATGAAGATGTGACAGACAGTTTCTTTTGCATTCTGATGATACCTACTATTGTTTGTCTTTTTTGGCTTTAGTTAGCAGCACATTTTATACTTCTTCCTGAGTATTATCGACTTGATGACCCCTGGACCTCTTCTTTTGGTGATACCTGATAGAGTAGAGCTACTCATTATATAAACTTAATTTGTATGCTTTTTACCTTTTCTTTTACACCACCCCCAATTATATGTAAAAACTATTTCCAGCATTTTTCAAAGAATATTGAGTCCCTTCCTCTCTCCCCTGCCCCTACCCTGCTTGAGATGGTAAGCAATCTAATAGATTTTACATGTGCAATCATGTAAAACGTTTTCCCATATTAATCCTTTTGTAAAAGGAAATGCAAATAGAAAAAAAAATTAAGAAAGTGATAAAAGTTTGCTTTGGTCTAGATTCAAACTCAGTTCTTTTTCTCTGGAAATAGACAACATTTTTTATCATTAGTCCTTTGGGATAGTTTTGGATTACTGTATTGCTGAGAATAGCTGTTCTTTGCAGTTGTTCATTGTATAGCATTCCTGTCACTGTGTAATATGCCCCTGGTTCTGCTTGTTTCACTCTGCTTAAATTTATATAAGTTTTTATAGGGTTTTTTTTTAGCTCTTCTTGCTTATTTTTTACAACACAATAGTATTCCGTTATAGTCATATACTGTAACTTACTCAGCCGTTCCTCAATTGATGGGTTTCCCCTCACTTTCTAAATCTTTGCCCCCTAAAAAGAGCTGTTTTAAATATTTCTGTACATATAAGTCCTTCCTCTTTTTGTGATTTTTAAAAAATCTCTTTTGGATATCAATTTAGTAATTGTATTGTTGGGTTAAAGGGTATGTATTATTTTATAGCCCTTTTAGTATATAGGTCCAAGTTGCCCTCCTGAATGACTGAATTAATTCACAACTTCCCCTACAATGCATTTATTTTTTCTTAAATATATTACTGTGTACATTGTATATTAAAATTTATCTACTTTTTTGCCTAATCAGGCAGCTTTATGAAATCTGTGTGCCATCATTACCATTTCATTACCTTGGATTGTTCAGTGGATTCTACCAATTTTGAAATTTAATTGAACCCGTCACTTTTAAATATTAAGATAAAAAAAAGTCATTAAGTTTAAGTTGTTTCTGTTGGGACAGTAGTTTGTTCCCCACCAGCTCAGAAATTGGAAGGTTAAAAAACGTAGAAAAATTATGTGAATGAGACCAAAAAAGAGAGATTAATGAGAGAAGAGTAGCAGATGAATAGGTGTTTAACATTTATTTACATGCTTAATTAAAAGAATATATTGAGGCAGCTCGGTAATAGTCGATAGAGCACCAGGCCTGGAATAGGGAGGATTTGGGTTCATATCTGACCTCAGATAACTTTCTAGTTGCATGACCTTGGGCAAATCACTTAACCTTGATTGCCTAGCCCTTGCCTTTCTGCCTTAGAGTTGCTACTAAGACAGACATTAAAGGTTAAAAAAAGAATATTTTAAGTAAGTTCCATTCTACCCTAAAAACTGAGAAATACTTGCTAATGGAGAAGAAAAAGTCATCCCTCTGCCCTTTCTAGTTGTATACTTGGCAGCCAGTTGCTTATGTGTGGTAGCTGATTTTCATTCTCTTGGGAGTTTCCCAGAGTAACATAGAAGATAGTCAGAGACCATTTCTATGTAGTAAGGGGAAAGTGAGTAGATGTTATATGCTCTCTAGGAAAAATGGATGTGAAACAAGCATTATCATTATTCTAAGTGGAGAGTAGATATCAGTCATCTCTGACACATGAATTTGCATATGTGTCCTTCATGATTTGAATTATGGTTATTCAGTTCAAAGAGTTGAGAGGAGTTCAGATATTTGTGATTTATATTCATTAAAAAAATCAGAGATTTTAAAGATTGATTAAACTTTCATGTATTCTTCCTTTGTAATATTCTCTTTCATAATACTCTCTTATGTTCTTTCCTTCAACTGTTTTATTCAGAACTTTTCTTGTCATTTTTGTTAGGTGTTGTTCAGCATTTGAAAAATGGACAGCTGTTACGAGACATTTATTTAAAGAAACACAAACTCCTTCCAAAAGATTGGACCACAAAGCATCTTTATTTAGAGACAACTGGAAAAAGTCGAACTCTCCAAAGTGGTTTGGCCTTGCTCTATAGTCTTCTCCCAGATTTTGATTGGAAGAAAATTAACTTTAGGCACCAGTGGAGCACCATCTTCTGTTCTGGAAATTGTGATTGCCCAATGAGAAATCAATATCTAGAAAAAGAACAACGCCGCCAATACCTCTTGCGTGTTAAAAATAACCAGTTAGAAAACACTTATGTGGAAATGGCAAAAATAGTGGGCATTCCCACGAGGCAACTAAGAGCTGCTAACCCCATAGATTCTATGTTATGCCACTTTTGCCACAATGTCAGTTTTCCTTGTACCAAAAATGGCTGCATTGACATAGAGCATTTTAAAGTTATTAAAACACATCAGATAGAGGATGAGAGAGAGAGACGTGAGAGGAAACTTTATTTCAAGTATGCACTACTTGCCTCTCATCCTGTACTTAACCAGACAGTCAGCCGGATGCTGCGTATTGCAGAAGGCAAGAAGGAAGAGATTTTTGTTCTTTATTCTGCTCATGATGTCACTTTGTCACCAGTTCTCAGTGCCTTGGGTATTACTGAAGCCAGGTTTCCAAGATTTGCTGCCAGATTGGTCTTTGAACTGTGGCAAGATGGAGAAAGACCTGCTGATCATTTTATCCGCATTCTTTATAATGGAGTTGATGTCACATTCCATACCTCTTTTTGCCAGGAACACCACAAACATTCCAACAAGCCTATGTGTCCTCTTGAAGATTTTGTTCACTTTGTCAAAAGGGATATGTTTTCGGTCTTAAATAGTAGTAGTTATTATGATGCATGTCACAGAAAAACATTTTAAAAAGAATATTGGCCTTTTTTAAAAAATGAAATTTTTGCTGGTACAGAAGATGACCACTTTTGGTTCTTTCTGATTTGAAAGGTACTACATTATTGCTTTGAAAATACTTAGAAATCCCAGTTTGGGGACCATCTACCTAGATTGATTAATAGCAAATTGTCATGATTTGGTACATGATCTAGTTCATTAATTTGGTACGGTTCTACTTCTTAGAGAAACAAAGGTACTTTGCTATAAATTGATGTTGCTTGGAATACATTATTTTCCTTCTAGATAAGTCTAGATTGCCAATTCAGAATTTTGTTCTCTTGACTGCCATGGTACTATAATATGTAACCAGCAAACCTCATCCAAAATATTTTTTAATCTTGTGCAGATATAAGTCCTCCTTAAATGCAACTATTCCTGAAGTAGATATCCAAACACCCCCTATTGTCATTGTACTTGGAGAGGTAATTTGAATTCTAAGAACTTTTTGTTGGTTTTTTAAGTTCTTTTACCAGGAACCTGAATCTTGGTATAACTATCTAATTACAGCAGAATGTAAGGGGAAAATGATCATTAAATCAGGATGAGTCTAATAGTAAATTTCTTAAGGTACTTTATGTTCAGGATGATAAAAAAATTCTGTGGTACAAGATCATTAAGTGTGTTCTAAATATTTGTCTGCTGTAGCAAAAGCTGGATATGCTGAAACTTTGATATGCAATTTAGTATTTTTATAGTCTAGAAAAATATTTTCTAAGACTTGTGTTAGAAATGGTGTAGTACTAATCTCATTTTTCTGTATTTTCTGGATATTCAAAGATTTATGAAAAGCCAGTTTCAGATATCTTCAATGAACAGATTACCAAAAAAATAGCATTAATAGGTAATTATCTTTGAAATCCACTGTGGAATTGAATAAATTTTTAAACCACTTTTGTCAATTATAAATGATAAAATCTGATTTGATTTTTAAGCAGATACTTGGAGTAAAACTTCATTGCCAGAATATTAAATTAATCTTTAATAGTGGTAGAGTTTTTATACTTTAGAAAAGATTCTAATTTAAACTCCGATTTTTAAAATAATGGTGCTAGTTAAATCAGAGGAAATGTAATCTATAAGTGAGATCCTTTAACTGTTGGCATTCCAGCCTCTTCTTTTTATTTTTGGCTCAGTGCTGCATTTGAATACATTTGTTTCTATCAATAAATTTTTGAGAAATATTTGTATATTCTGTGGTTTGCATTATGCATATTAAGTACCTTCGGTGTTTTTTAAAGATTTATCTTGAATGCTTCTGTTCTTGCTTAAAAGCTTAAGTGTTATTGCTGGTATTTTAATGCTAATGAGATTTTTTACACCCACTCACGCTAAATCTGAATGAGGATTCCTAAATATGGCACAAGTATCTAAGAATAAAGGTGTGAGCCAGAAGACTAAAAAAAAAATTGCAACTACATAGGATAGACAAGATACTTTGGATATTAGTACTTAAATATGGCAATTGATGTTGCCTCTGAAGACTTTGTATATAAATAAAATGAAAATACTATGGTATTTAAACATCAGACCCAAATTCTAGTGATTGGTTTGAAGACATTGTCTAGTAGAGAGAACACTAGATAGATGTGGGGATATTAGCCCTGTCTCTTAGCAGCAGGGTTACTTTAGGCAACTCACTCTCCCCATCCTATTTCAGGTTCTACAACTAGAAAAGAATGATGTTGGATTAGATCTCTAAGCTGGTTTCTCTTAGCTTTGTGATTTTATGAAGTTTAATTTGTGTCAGCTATTTTAATAGGGGAACATGACACAGATAATCATAATAACTGATAAGTTTGTGCCAGTATCTGCTGTAGAGGATGATGTTGGAGAAATTTTATGAAGAACTCAGTAGTTCTTTACAACCCTTCAAATTTAATCAAGCAACATGTATTTTACATTTGTTGACTTAAAAGCATAGAAGAGTAGAGATAGAGAGGAAGATGGTAAAAATATTTTGGAAAATGTGGTTCAGGACAAGAAATGAAAGGGGCCTAAAAAAATTTAGGGTTTCCCTTGAATTCAAGAAGTCAGATTCACAGCCATAATATGGGAAAGACACAGATGATGATTTATCTGAAAAAGATCTGGAGGGTTTAGTGGGTTTTGAGTTTGATATAACAGCCAAGAAAACCAAAAAGCGGGGGCAGCTGGGTAGCTTAGTGAATTGAGAGCCAGACCTAGAGATGGGAGGTCCTAGGTTTAAATTTGGCTTCAGACACTTTCCAGCTGTGTGACCCTGGGCAAGTTATTTGACCCTCATTGCCTACCCTTACCACTCTTCTGCTTTGGAGCCAATACACAGTATTGATTCTAAGACAGAAGGTAAGGGTTTAAAAAAAAACAAAACATAAAGGGTCAGCGAAGTAGATCTGTGGATTGGGAGGTAGGCCTGGAGAAGGGAGGTCCTGTGTTCAAATGTGGCCTCCGATACTTCCTAGTTGTGTGACTAGGCAAGTTCATTAACTCATATTACCTAACCCTTGATGCTCTTCTGCTTTGGAGCTGATACTTATCGATTCTGAGACAGAAGGTAAGAGTTAAAAAAAAAAAGGAAAAAAGAACATGATGTACAGAACTGACAGCAGTATTTCAGACACTGTTTGATCAGGGCAGAGTGGGATTTTTTGGCTCTTTCTTCCTGGATGATATTCTCTTCATGTTGCTTAAGATCAGAAGCTAAGTGGCTTCATAATGCACAGAGCACTGGGCCTGGAATCTGGAAGACCCAAGTTCCACTTTGGCATTGGACACCAGGTGTGTGACTCTGAGCAAGTCATCAAATCCCTCTTAGACTCAGTATCCTTAAATGTAAAATGGGGATCATAGTAGCACCTGCCTCACATGATTGTTTTGAGGATAACAATAATAATAGTAACTAACATATAGTGCTTACTTACACACCAGACACTGTGCTAAACTCTTTACAATGATTGTGCCATTTGCTTCTTACAGCAGTCCTGGGAGGTAGGTGTTGTTATAATTTCCATTTTACAATTGATGAAACTGAGGCAGAGTTAAGTGACTTGTACAGGTCACTCAGCTAGTAAGTCTTTGAGGTCAGATTTGAACTCAGGTCTTCCTGATTCCAGGCTCTGCACTATCTCTTGCACCAGGATGAAGTGGAATAGTATTTATAAAATGCTTAGCATACTGCCTGGCACGAGCAGGCACTCTATAAATGCTTATTTTCAACTCTCTCTCCTTTAATTTTCTTAGCTCACTCATCCTTTGCACTGTTGAATTTGTACACTAAAATGTCCATATTTTTTTTCAGGTGAACCACTTTCTAATCATGCCTCCCTCATATGTGTGGACATGCTTTTTTGAATTCAAATGTAAAATTTGATATTTATCACTACTAAATCTGATTTAGTTTAATTTGTTACAGTATTCTAACCTATGGAGATTTTTTCAAATTCAGACTGTAGTTTAGTCTGTTAACAACACCTCTTAGCTTTATATAATCTATAATTTTGAGAAACAGGCAGTTAGACTGAATCCAAGTCATTGATTAAAAAAAAAACAGTAGGATCAAGTAGAGATTCTGGGGGGCCCTTCACTGCAGCTTCTAATAATGTCATCAAACCCATGAATAATTAAACTTTTGTTCCAGCTATTCACCCAGTTCTAGATCCATCCAATTGTACCATTGTACAGATGTTAAGCTCTGGCCAGCAAACCCAAAGTCAGCTTTATAGCTAAACTTAGTTCACATTTATATAGTGCTTTCCTAACAACAACTTAATGAGGTAGAAAGTTCAAAGACTGCACATACCCATTTTATAGATGAGGAAACCAGTTCATAATGGTTAAGTGGGGAATGGGGAGCTAGGTGGTTCAGTGGATAGAGAGCCAGGCCTAAAGATGGGAGGTCCTAGGTTCAAATCTGGCCTCGGACACTTCCCAGCTGTGTGACCCTGGGCAAGTCACTTGACCCTCATTACCTAACCCTTACTGCTCTTCTGCCTTAGAACCAATATACAGTATTGATTCTAAGATGGAAGGTAAAGGTTTAAAAAAATGAAAAAGCATAAAGGTTAAGTGACAAGCTCTAAGATCACATTGTGTTAGGCCAGGTTTCCTGATTGCCAAGGCCAATGCTTTTTCTGTGCTACCATGTTACCTTTTTATTTCTTAACTTGGAAGGGAATCACACCACTGACCTTCATGGGTTTCTGAAATTGAACAAAATTTATTTATTTACAAAACAAAATACTTTCAATTTGTTTTCTTTAGTCAGGAAGACTCCCAGGTACACTGGAGATAAGGACTGCAATTTGAACAATGCCTAGTGTGAGTTAGACACTGCTAGGTGTTGGTGATATAGAGACAATCTTGCAATATGGGTAAATGAGTAGGCATGTCAAAACCCAGATCCCTTTTATCACCTTAAGACAGAAGAACAAGTGCTAAATAAAGCAAAACAGAAAGGAGTGAAAGTGTTCACATGGAAAAATTCATTGGAAAAAACCAGCAGGAACTGAACAAATATGTATATAAAAAGGCCTAATAATACCATCATTGGTATGAAATAAAAGGCACGTGAAATCTTCAGAAAGGGAATAAAGCTATAACTACAAGTTGATTCCTAATAGAGAGGATCATCTACAAGCAGCTTTAGAGCAGTTGGAGAGTTTAACTGAAGTTGTAAAATGACCGATATAAGGATTCAAATTGAAAGTCAATGAAGATTTCAAATAAGAGTTGATGGTTTAACAGTGGTTCCCAAACTATTTTGGCCTACCGACCCCTTTCCAGAAAAATATTACTTAGTCCCCTGGAAATTAATTTTTAAAAATTTTAATAGCAATTAATAGGAAAGATAAATGCACCTGTGGCCATCACCGCCTTCCTGGATGGCTGCAGCACCCACCAGGGGGCGGTAGCGCCCACTTTGGGAATCACTGGTTTAGAACAAGGAACAATGATGTCTCCCACCTATTGGCAGAGAGGTGGGAGGCTATATAAATAGGTATGAAATGAGGCATATGTACATGACCAATATATTGACCAGTTTTTATTTGTTAAAAGGGAAGATTCTTTTGAGTGGGAGAGGGGAGTCATTGGAGAGTGACATTGATGTAAAAGAAAAAGCATTTAAAAAGGAAGAAAATGCTGACTGTGAAGAGTGAAATTATGTAGCAAAACCCAATATATAATCAGGTCAATAGCCAGAAAACTAGAAAGAATGCTTGAGATCTCTAAGGGCAAAGGAAAGTAGCCTTGTAGACAGCATAGTAAGATAATCCAAGAATGACTGGTTTTCTAGAAAAATGAGAAGAAACAAAAGCTTAAACACTGGACTCCCTGAAATTGTAACGAAATGCCCAGAAATATTGAAAATGAGGAGTAAAGCATATAGAATCCATAGTGTTGGCAGAAGAACCCCAAATTCAGACCACTAAAGTAACAAATTCTAGCGCTTTAACATTAAACAAAGCATCTTTTAAATGGCTTAGGCTTTTCAAGGAGAAAGATTTTGAATCTCCTATTTATCAACTATGAGAAATAAAAGCAAAGACTGAAATGTGACATCCTATTAAAGCAAAGGAAATCCATTTCTAGCCCTAAGATGACCAATGAAAAAGGAATGTTATTTTCAGTAGAAGGGAAGAATTTGTATCATTTTTACAGAGAAAAAAACCAAAACCAAAACGTGATGTTTAATAGCAATTTGGCATGCAAATCCAAAGAAACTGAAGAATGGTAAATAAGTCCATATAGCTGGAGAGGGCTCAGTAAAAAAAAAATGATGTTTGCATACTGCAAGGAGCCTCCAAGGCTAGTAGAGCCTATTAAAAATCTTCCCTTGTCTGAGGGTCATTAAGAGAACAAAGAGAAAGCATTTACTGCAAAACTACTTCATCAGGAGAAAAAACAGAGAAGAGAAGGAAAGGGAATATGTTAATAAGATAATGGATTTGGAGTGGGAGGAAACACTGAGGGTAGTGTGGCTCCACTCCCTTATTTTATGGTTGGGGTCACTGAGGCCCAGGGTGAGTAGGGAGCTGATGAATGGTAGAACCTGGATTCGGGTGTAGATGAGTCTTGGATTGCCTCTCATGAATTAATATTTCTATTAATGGGGTGTTATGGATGGTGTTTCAAACAATAGTTTGGGGTGGACTAGGAAGGATCCTAAAATATTTATCAGGACTGGGTGCAGAAGGGGTTAAGGCTTTTGACTGAGAACTCTGAGAGAACAAAGGACATTAATGGAAAAAGTCCATGGAGAGAGATCAAATCCTGGCATATCCTAGGAGGAGGCAAGGAGGGGGAAAGGAAAAGAATTGAATTATATTCTGGGAATGGGTCACCACATATGGATATCATTTCAGCAAAGATGTGGGACAGTGGGAAGTGGATAGCAGGGATCCTGAAGCATTCTGAACAAGGTAAATGTGAAAAAGAAGTAAAAAAAAAAAAAAAAAAAAAGAAGAAGAAGAAAAAGAAGCACAATCAAGAAATCTACTTGCCAGGAATAGTGGGTGGTGGCATAGTGAAGAGGAGAGTCTGTGTTTAAAGCAAAATCAACCATAGGGTCCTAGTACTGGTTTAGGAAAAAAATATTACAAAATTTGATAATGGGAAATAACTTTAAATGTTAGTGGTCTGCAATAAGATAGAAGAAAGTGACTAACTGGATGAGGAAGTAGAACCTAACAATTTGATGCATACAATAAGCTAAAACATAATGACACCGAGTTAGAATTAGGAATTGGAAGAAAATTTATTATTATATTTCAATTATGGTAAAAAAAAGCAGGAGATGGAAAAATGATTTCACATAAAGCATCAAAGGAATCACTGCATTCTGTGAGCAAAGCAGAATTGCAGTAACAAAAAAAAGTGAGATGTGCAAATTTAGAGACATCTCTCCAACCCAAGTGGATTCTTTTCCAGGGCTATTTGTGCCCGACCTGTGATAGAGCCTTCTGAACTCACATTGGGCTGATCAGCCACAGTTGGATGTGCTGTACATTGGCCCAGACATTTTGGTTCTCTTTGAATACAAAGGATGACAGCCATACCAGAAGTTTGAACTTAAGTAATTTCATTCCTTTGTCAGAGCCAGCAGATTCTTTCCTATAAATTTATATACTTACTGTAGTAGTGCTACAAAATACAGGTTTATTAAATACATGAAAAGACAGTGGGAGGGGGCAGCTGGGTAGCTCAGTGGAGTGAGAGTCAGGCCTAGAGACAGGAGGTCCTAGGTTCAAACCCAGCCTCAGCCACTTCCCAGCTGTGTGACCCTGGGCAAGTCACTTGACCCCCATTGCCCACCCTTACCAATCTTCCACCTATGAGACAATACACCGAAGTACAAGGGTTTATATAAAAAAAAAAGACAGTGGGGTCAAATGGGATCTGCCTTCCAGAACTTAAATGGATGACTTTTCATAGATTATAAATTGTCTGCCTAATGAAAAAGCAGAATTCAACTTGCTCTAAAATAAATCTGTACACAAATTTACATGTGGCTTGTGGTTCTGGGTTTCCCTTCCTTCCTTCCTTCCTTCCTTCCTTCCTTCCTTCCTTCCTTCCTTCCACATTGTTTAACCAGGAGAGTTGTATTGCTTGTCCTCAGAATGTTTGCTCCCAGTTTAATGAGGGGACATGTGGTTTTTGATCTTGATGTGTACTTGATGATGACATTTTAAGACCTGATCCCCAAACTAAAGAGGACCACAGAAGAATTGGCTGAAAAAGAGGCATTAAAAAAACCCCCAAACTTTCCCTTTTAGAATCAATACTGTGTATTGGTTCCAAGGCAGAAGAATGGTAAGGGCTAGGTAATAGGAGGTTAAGTGACTTGCCCAGGGTCACACAGCTACGAAGTGTCTGAGGCCAGATTTGAACACAGGACCTCCCATCTCTAGGCCTGGCTCTCAATCCACTGAGCTACCCAGTTGCCCCCAAAATAGGCATTTTTTGAGTGTTTCTGTGATTAAGACACTGTAATAGATACAGGGAAGGTTACAAAGAATTGTGGGTAGCAGCAATATTGGATCATTATCTGTGAAAGCTTGGCTACTGTCAGCAATGAGGACAGATCTGGGACAATCCTGAAAGACTTATGATGGGGAATGCTATCCACCTCCAGAGGAAGAACTTTTGGAGTTGATTACATCATAAATACATCATAAATATGATAAATACATCATAAATACGTCAGTGTATTTATGGTTTTATTTGGGGTTTTGGTTATGTATGAGCATGCTTTTACAATAATAACCAATATGAAAGTGTGTTTTACGTGACAAAAAAGAATTGTGGGACAGGTCAGGGAGTTTAGAGTCTAATGGGAAAGGAAGGAAATCTACTTAAAAGTAATAATAATAGTATTTTTAGAATATAATACTATATTGTTACAATGACTGTAAAGTAGCATGTATAAAGTGTTAAATGGGTAATAAAAATGAAGAGAGGAATCAACAAGAGGCTAAGAAAACTTATGTTATCTCATTTCTCAAACCTGCTTCCTCAACAAATCTTTCGCCTCAACTCATCAAAAAGCTATGCTGGGGGGCAGCTGGGGGGCTCAGTGGATTGAGAGCCAGGTCTAGAGATGGGAAGTCCTAGGTTCAAATCTGGTCTCAGACACTTCCCAGCTGTGTGACCCTGGGCAAGTCACTTAACCCCCATTGCCCACCCTTACCACTCTTCTGCCTTGGAGCCAATACACAGTATTGACTCCAAGACGAAAGGTAAGGCCTTAAAACAAACAAATAAATAAATAATGCTGATACCCTTAATAAAAATTAAAAAAAAAGCTATGCTAGCTTCAGGTACAAGGTATCAAATCTCAAAGAAAATTTAATTTTCCTCTTTCAACTCCTGCATTCCCTTTCCAGTCTAATTCAATCTAATCCAATAAACGTCTAAAGCACCTGCTATGTGCCAGGCACTGTTCCTTATAAGCACTGGGGATACCGTTATTTAAAAGTTTCTGCTCTCAAAGAGTTTACAGTTTAATGGGAGGAGACATGCCATAAAAGGAGAAAGGATAGTGGGGAGAGATGCCAAAGGGGACCCCCGCACAAGAGCTGAAACCAGGCAGAAGAGCAGGTACACAAAGGAGTGAGTCAGTCCAGTTTCAGCCCTTTATAAAGGAAGGCATCTGGAGAAATTTGATGCTCTCCCCTGCAGCCCTGCAGGGGAGAGGAGGCTGTGGGAGGTGGTGTTCAGGCTTGAGTTAGCAGCATAGCAGTGTGAGTGTAGAAGTGATGAGTACCCTGGGATAGAGACATGTTGTTCCCTGGAGTTGAAGCTGGGCAGAGCAGCTGCAAAGCATCCTGCTGCGCAGCAGAGATTACAAAAAGAAAAATAATCTTTGCCCTCAAGGTACTTACATTCCATTAGGGGCATGTAACATAGGTAAGTATAGTACAAGATAATTTGATGAATCAGAAAGTTCTGAGAATGGTGGGGGTGGTGAATCAGAGAAGGTTTTATAGAAGAGGTGGCAACTGTGATGAATCTTGGAGGAAGATATTTCTGACAGATGGATGCAAGAAGGCAATTCATTCCAGGCTTGGGGGACACTCTGTGGGAATACAGGAAGACCGGAGATGGAATATTGAGTTCCAGGACAATTATTAATAGTTCAATTTGGCTGGGAAACAATGAATGAAAGGGAGGAAAGACTTGAAAGGTAGATTGAAGGGAGATTTTAGAAGATTTTAAAAGCCAAATTGAACAATCTGTATCTTATCTTAAAAGTAATATAGAGCCACTGGGCAGAGGAATGGCAGTCAGGCCTATTTTTTTCCCCATGTTAAAAAATTTCTATTGATAGCAATGGTTTTTCCATCACCTTTATTTCCAGAAATATTTCTCAGTACCCTCCTATCCAGTGTGTTTTTCTGAAACAAAAAAAATTTTCAAAAAAGACTTTTGAGTCTCTTGGATAGCAAGGAAATGAAATTAGTCAATAAATTAATTCAGACTATTCACTGGAAGGGTATCCCTTCCTTCCCTCCCTTTTCTTATTCCCTTCTACTCCTTTCTCTTAACCCACCTTTATTCTTTATTCTTTATTTATAACCTTCCTCCTTTATTCCATCCTTCTTCACTTCTGTTTCTCTGTACTTTAAGAAAAAAATTTACCCTTCTAATTGTATATGTCGTTCTCTCTTTATTCCAGGTCTGATGAGAGTAGACTTTTAGTACTACCTGGCTTCCACTCCCTCCTCTCCTTCTCCATGGCAATTCTTCCACTCACTCTCCCTCTACATAATATAGCCATTCCACCCTACCTCCTTCTGATGTATTCCACTACCATCTTGGTTCTTTCCACTACATTCATCTCAATCTCTAGTCTTCCTTCCATAAACACCTTTCAAAAAATCCAGGGAATGATGCCATTTTCCCATACCAGAATCAAACAATTTGACTTTTTGGGTTGCTTATGATTAGTCTTTCATTAACTTCGTATGTTTCTCATAGATCAGATTTTCTGCTGAGCTTTGGGTTTTCCCCCCAGGAATAGTGCTGAATATGTTATTCTTGGTTGTAAGCCCAGTTCTTCTGCTCTATAAAATCCTGTATTCCATGTTCTGTGTTCTTTTAATGTTGGGGCTGCTAAGTTTTATGTTATTCTGACTGCAGCACCACAATATTAAAATTTTTTTTCTTGTTGCTTTTAGAATTTTCTCCTTAACCAGGGAGCTACCGAACTTAACAATGATGTTCCTGTGCAATTTTATCTTTGGGTCTCTTTGAGGTGGTGATCAGTGGATTCTTTCAATTTCTATTTTACCCTCTGATTCTAGAATTTATGGACAGTTTTCTTTGATGATTTCTTCGAGTATGGTGTCTAAATTCTTTCTATTGGTTGTAATTTTCCAGGAATCCAACTATTCTTTTATTATCTCTCCTTGATCTATTTTTCTGGTTAGTTTTTGGTGATAAGATGTTTCATATTCTTTCCTATTATTTCATTCTTTTGATTTTGCTCTTTTATTTCTTGTTGTCTTAGGAAATTGTTAGCTTCTCCTTGTATAATTCTTGTTCTTAATACATTATTTTCTTCCCTGAGTTTCTGGATCTCTTTTCCCATTTAGATGACCTTTCTTTAAAAATCCTTGATTTTCTTTCATTGCTCTTTTTTTCCCCTCCTAATATTTCCTCAACCTGTCTCATTTGGTTTTTGAGATCTTTTTAAAATTCATCCAAATGCTCTTTTTGAGCTTTTGAACATTTATTGTATTTCTTTAATATTTTTTGAAGTAGGCGTTTTTTACTCAATGTCCTCTGAGTTTGAACTGTGATCTTCCCTCTCCTCAAAATAGATATCAATAGTTAGGTTCTTTCTCTTTTGAATACTCATTTTATTTATTTAGATTTTAGTTGCCAGGCCAATAGTTTTAATTATTGGTTTTCTACTGGACTCTGAGAGTCCATCTTGTGCTGGGATGTGTTACTTTAGGTTTCAGGATTTTGATGTGTGAGTTTATTTTTACCCAGGTCCTATTTCATTTTTCCAGTTTTTATAGATCAAAGGTTAATGTAGTCCCAGTCCCCCACTGAAGTCCTAGGCTGTGATGGACCTCAGGTGTTCTGCCCAGAGCCTGAGGGCAGGTCTGCCATTCTGCTGTCAGCAGCTAGTCCACCTACCCCAGGGACTCTGTTCTCCTGGGAGTGATCACAGCTGATGGGGCCTTAGTCCCTCAGTAACCACACACACTGGTACCCGTTTCTTCCTCACTCCTCATATACTTCTTCATATACTTCAGACTGGGACAGAGCTGGTGTTTAGTCTGTGTTCCTCCAGCCTGCAAAGTCCCTTGTCTGCTAGCAGCAATGCCTGAGCGCCTGCTCTCAGTACACCAGGTGCTCACAGACTCTAAGGTGATCACTCCTTCAATCCCCTGCTGTGGGCTAGTGGGGGCTACAGCAAGCACAGGGCTAAGATCTGCAGATTCTGGGGAGATCAAACAAGATTGGATTGCTAATCTTGCCCCCAGGGGTTATAGGAATGTTGCTATACCAGTTCCTTGGCTTTCTTCATGCCATGCTGGACCCAGTCCAAGGGAAGACCATAGTTATATCTGTCCACTCTCTAGGTCTTCCTTTAGCTTTCTCCAAAACCCCCTTAGGTAGGCAGCTGGCCCCAGGTACCACAGGAATTCCTCATGGGTCCCTCATGCACCCTCAGAATGAAAAAGGCTTTAAAGTAGAAAAAAAAACCCACCAAAAACTCCAACCAGTTCCACTTCCTTCTGGTAGGCTTCACATATACCAATGGTAAACATGGAGTTGAAGTAGTCCCTGCATATAGCCAGGAGATTCCTGTGAGTGGGACCCTTTGTTTATGGCAACTAATACTATGTTGCAGAAGAGGCCTGGGTGCCTCTGCTCATTCAGTCTCTGGAGCACCATGTTGGGATGGTCAAGCCATCTGTATACCTTTGAAGATTCACTAATCTTTTATGGACAACACACTCTTATCTGCCTGGCCCCCTCCATTCTAAATTGATTGACTATTCCTGGGGAACAGTTTGCCCTGGTGAGGTTATTAATCCTGCCCTGAGGGGTTGCCTTGTTGATTCTATTCAGCTTCCTCTTCTCCTACTCCTAGGGCCAAAGATGGTCAGAAACTTTCCTTTTTAACTGTTCAATTTCACTCTGAACTCCGGGCTGTTTTTGGCATTATGATTCTGTGTAGTGATTCTAGGTTGTTTGTGTGGGGGTCTAAGGAGCGTGAAAAAGCCTCATGCTCTTCTCCACAATGCATCTCCAGAGACCAATTGAATTAAAAAGGATTTCATGAGTACCTTCTCTGTTCCCAGTTTTATTCCCATAGCCCATTCTTGATCAATGTTACCCATCTAGTTATCTTGTCACAGGTTAGCCCTAGGAGAACTTTGTTATTGTTCGATCATTTTCACTTTCTAATTTTTTGTGACACCTTTTGGGGTTTTTTTGGGCAAAAATACTGGAGTAGTTTGCCATTTCCTTCTCCAGCTCATTTTTACAGATTAGGAAACAGAGGCAAACAAGGTTAAGTGACTTGCCTAGGATCACACAGCTAGTAAGTGTTTGGGGCTGAGTTTGAACTGAGATCTTACTGATTCCAGACCCAGCATTCTATTCACTATGCTCCCTAGCTGCCCTGGGAGAACCATACCATAAGTGCCATGCTGTATCTAACTCCTAAAAGAAATCATATGCATACATACCATGCTGGGGCATGGTAACATGCTGGATATCTAAGGCATAGGTGATGAGGCTTTGACAGCTTTAAATGACTTGGACCAATGCCCAAATATTTACTATTCCTGGATCTTTGTACATTCTTTCTCTTTTATAACCTCTTTTCTGGAATTTCTCCCTCCTTTTTCCTTCTCTGGTTTCCCATTTTCTTTTTTTTAAAATTAAATTACATTAATTTATTTTAAAAATATTTCCCCATGGCTACATGATCCATGTTCACTCCTTCCCCTCTTCCTTCCCTTCTTCCAGAGCTGACAAGCAATTCCATTGGGTTATACATGTATTATCACTCAAAATCCATTTCCATACCATTCATTTTTATAATTGAGTAATCTTTTAAAACCAAACCCCAAATCATATACCCATATGTACAAGTGACAAATCATATGTTTTTCTTCTGTGTTCCTACTCTCATAGTTCTTTCTCTCTGGATGACATTCTTTCTCATAAATCCCTCAGGATTTTCCTGGATCATTGCATTGCTACTAGTAGCAAAGTATTACATTTGATTGTCCCATAATGTTTCAGTTACTGTGTACAATGTTCTCCTGGTTCTGTTCATTTTACTTTGCATCAGTTCATAGAGGTATTTCCAGTTCTTATTGAAATCCATCAATTCATCATTCCTTATAGCATAATATTCCATCACCATCACATACGACAATTTGTTCGGCTATTCTTCAATTGAGAGACAATCCCTCATTTTCCAATTTTTTGCCTCTGGTTTCCCATTTTCAAGTTCATTGAGTTCAATACAGATTGTCCCGAAGTCTTAGTACTATGTACTGTTATATTACTAAAGGTGCTCTATACTAATTTCACTTAGTGATCTAATTATTGGCTTCCATGAATTTGACTACTAACTCTATGCTAATGTTTCTCAAATCTACTTATTTTCTTCTAAGCTCTCTGCTGACCTCCTCTCACATTTTCAACTACCTTTCAGACATCTTGAACTAGATGCCCAGGAGATATCTTAAATTCAATATGTCTAAAACTGAGTTCCTTATCTTTTTCTTTTCTACCTCCTAACTTACCTGTTACTGTTAGGTCACTCCTATCTTCCTGATCAGTCCCTCTGGCTCAAACTGGTTATCATCTTCAACTCCTCACTTTCCCTCACCTCCTATATCTAATCTGTTAACAAGATCTATTGATTTCACCTTTGTCACATTGCTCAAATATTCCCCCTTCTCGGACACTGCCATCACCTGGGTGCAAGCCCTTACCATCTCTTGGACTATTTCAATAGCTTGCTATTGGGTCCCCCTACCTCAAATCCCATTGTCCCCTGTACCTCCACTCTAATTCATCCTTTCTCAGTTGCTAACATGATTTTCCTAAAGTTCAGGTCTGACTATGTCAAACCTTACTTAATAAACTCTAGTAACTGCCTTCTAGGACCAAATACAAAATTCTCCATTTGACACTTAAAACCTTTCATATGTAGTCTACTTCTACTTTTCCAATCTGCTCCCCAACACATAATCTTTGATGCTGGCCTCCTGGCTGTTCTGTGAAAAAGATACTTCTTATCTCTTGGCTCCAAGCATTTTCTCTGGCTCTCTCCCAAGCCTAGATTTTTTTCCCTCCTCATCTACCACTGCTGGCTTCCTGTAAGTCCTAACTTATAATTCCATCTTTTACAAGAAACCTTTCCTTACCCTTTTTAATTTCTAGTGCCTCTTCTCTTTTATTTATTTCCTGTTCTTCCTGTCTATAGCTTGTTTGTACATATTTGTTTGCTTGTTTTTACCCCCATTAAAATTGTGAGCTCCTTGAAGGCAGAGATTGTTTTTCACCTCATTTTGTATATCTCTACTACTTAGTACAGTGCCTGGGCAAATAGTAGGTGTTTAATAAATATTTATTGATTGACCGACTTTAAAAGCTTGAATAATGTCTTTCATAGATTAAAATGGCACTAAGACTTTTTTTTAAACCCTTACCTTCTGTCTTGGAACCAATACTATGTATGCAGAAGAGTGGTAAGGGCTAGGCAATGAGGGTTAAGTGACTTGCCCAGGTTCACACAGCTGGGGAGTGTCTGAGGCCAGATTTGAACTCAGGACCTCCCATCTCTGGACCTGACTCTCAATCCACTGAGCCACCTAGCTGCCCCCAGCACTAAGATATTTGGGACAACTTGTGTTTTTATTTTAAAGTTATCTGCATAATATGTTGAGTTCTGGAAAAACAAAGTGATGTTTTAAAAGTGGACAATTGCATTTGGTTATAGGTATGCTATCAATGATTGTGATTTACCATGCACATTAGGCTTGTTTGTTATTGAAAGAAAAACAGCAATGAAAATTAAGATGTAGAATCTTATTTCTACTTATATTTCCTTTATTTCTTTTTATTTTGTTTATTTCTTTTATTAAACTCTTACCTTCTGTCTTAGTGTTAATTCCAAGACAGAAGAGTGGTAAGGGCTAGGCAATCAGGTTTAAAAAGCTTACCCAAGAAAAATAAAATAAAATAAAAAAAGGAGGCTTATCCAGGAATATATGGCTAAGAAGTATCTGAGGTTAGATTTGAACCCAAGTCCTCTTGACTCCAGGCCTGAGGCTCTGTGCTACCTTGCTGCCCCTTATATTTCTTTTATTAAGACTAATGGCTTAAGTAAAAGGTTCTGCCTTCATGACTGTTATTCATAGACTGATTTCTTTCTAGTAATGGAGGAGGGGAATGAAGCCACTTTCATTTACTCAATTTGGAGTTGACATGCGTCGGTGAATCTTAGAATCAGAGTATGTCAGAGCTGGGAGAGAACTTAGAGATAATATAGTCCAGTCTCAATCACTCAAGTCAATCAAAAGACTTTTCCAGAGTGATGTAATGAATAGAGAGCTGGCCTTAGAGCCAGGAACATCTGGATTCAATACTTTCCTCTTATATATAGATTTTGTGGCCCTAGGCATGTCATAATGCTCTAGGAAACTCTCTATGACTGTAAATTGCAGAGAATGTGCTGTCCTGCAATGATAGAGGGAGTTATCTCCAATGTAATTATAGCCAATAAAATTAGAGGCTACTCTTTATTTCTTTTCCTTCATCCATAAGAACTAGGCATACATTTTTTATATTAAAGAAACTGAATTCCAGAGAAGAGTAACAGCTAGTTGTTGGTAGTCTTGTCATTGTTTCCCAGTTGTATCAGTTATGTCTGACTCTTTGTGACTCCATTTGAGATTTTCTTGGCAAAGATACCAGAGTAGTTTGCCATTTCTTTCTCCAGATCATTTTATGGATAAAGGAACTGAGGCAAACAGGGTAAAGTGACTTGCCCAGAGTCACATAGCTAGAAAGCAGTGTCTGAGGCCAGAAGATTCTTGGTGCCTGACTTGTTATTCAAGCCATTACACCACCTTCCTGCCATAGTCATGTTTAGAACACAAAAAATTATAGAAGGGATTTCAGAGATCATTCATCTAGTCCAGTGGTTCCCAAACTTTTTTGGCCTACCACCCCCTTTCCAGAAAAAATATTACTTATCCCCCTGGAAATTAATTTTTAAAAATGTTAATAGCAATTAATAGGAAAGATAAATGCACCTGTGGCTGCCACCGCCTCCCTGGATCGCTGCAGCACCCACCAGGGGGCGGTAGTGCCCACTTTGGGAATCACTGACCAATTACCCCTGCCCTCTTTTTAAAAAATGTAAACAGGGAGACATATCTAGTGACTGAAGAGGGTGTAAAAATGGAAAGAGGGCTGGAACTGGAGTCAGAAGATGTGGGTTTGAATCCTGATTCTTTCCCTTTCATGACCTTCATGATTTAGGGCATCAGTTAATTTCTCTGAACCTCACTTTCCTATTTGTAAGGTAAAATAGTTGGACTAAATGACCTTTAAGATCCCTTCCAGTTTTAAATGGATGATTTAACTAAATTATTCTATCTGATACTGTCAGATTTCTAATCTAGTCATCTTGTTTTCTACTACATTACACTACACTGTCCTCCAGGGTGAAGATTTATAATGTAAGTTATTTATTTGGCATCTTTGCTGGTTGTTGAATTCCAAAATTCTTCAAAGCAACATGTCGGTTGGAACCTGAGTTTTTTCTGTTTTTCATGGATAGTTCGTTTCTTTTCTCTCAGTGGTATCTGGATTGTAACTGAAGCCAATTTTTTACCTTTTTTCCTAACAGCAGAAAACACTTCAATCTCTGCCACTAGGTGGAACCATTAATCTCTATATATTTTCCTTGGGGTCTTGGAGTCATGAAAAGAGGTAAAGATGGAGCTCTTGAATAAACATTTCTCCAGCCTGACTTGCTAATAGGCACCTTCTTCCTCAATTCAGCAGCCCCATCTGGTTTTTCCTCCTCTTTTCTATTAAAATTCACTCTCAGGGAGGGAACTGAAAAAGCCTCCGGTTCAATTGCCAGATGAAGTTTAATGGCTTTCCTCAATACGTGGAGAATTTGCATTTGAACTGTTGACAAAGTTTTAAGTTACAGAAGCTCATGAAAGAAATTGAGCCATCTACAGGTCACGTGGAGGGAGAAGTATTTGAATGTATGAGAGAGGTGTTCTTGGGGTCCCATAAAGTAGTCACCTACTCCATCCATGCAGAAGCTATTCCTGAATTGATGTAAGAAGACTAAAGGTAGAATTCCAAAGAGATCTGGGTATTCCTGGAAGGAATATGTTTATCCTCTTACTCCATATGAGATGGTCTGAAATTCCCATAGAATGAGAGCTATTTTTTAAACCTTTATTTTCTGTCAGTATCAATTCTAAGACAGAAGACTGGCAAGTACCCCTAAATTGGGGTTGAATGATTTACCCATGGTCTTCAGCTAGGAATTGTGTGAAGCTTGATTTGAACCCATGTCCTCCCAGATTGGAAGCTAATTTGAGATGAATTCCCTACTCTCCTTTTGATGTGATTTAGATCAAGTCATATCCCCTTTCTGGGCCTTCATTTCCTTATCCTTATTTCATTTCCTTATTCCTCCTTATTTCCTTAGAATGAAGGGTTTTGATTAGATGATCTCTAAGGTCTCCTCCTGCTCTAAATCTATCATCCAATGAAGATTTTGAAAATAAATTGGTGGAGTATCTGGGCAGCTCAGTGGATTGAGAGTCAGACCTAGACACGGGAGATCTTAGGTTCAAATCTGGCCTCAGACACATCCCAGCTGTGTGACTCTGGGCAAATCACTTAACCCCCATTGCCTAACCCTTACTATTTTTCTGCCTTAGAAACAATACATAGTATTAATTCTAAGGTCTAAGGTAAGGGTTATAAGAAATAACAGAAAATAAACAGGGGGCAACTTTCTCTTTTCAATATTTCTCTCAACTAAGACTTCTTTTCCTGAAAAATTTGAGAAAAATAGAATTATTTTTCTAGTTGAGTGATACAAGATGATAGAATCTTCATAGATTTAGAGGTGAGACTTTAGAGATCATATGGCCTAACATCCTCATTTTACAAAGGGAGAAACCGAGGCACAGAGAGAATAAGAAGATGCATTGTTTAATCTTGATGACAAAAAATTATAAATAAATACATAGAAAAAGATATAGAAAAATACAAAATAGCACCTTGGTATTCTAAGGAAAATTTCTTTGTCAGCAGACTATGTCTTTTTTCATTAACTAAAAAAATTAGAAATATTTCTTATATTCCTCTTAATTAATTTCCATTCAATAAGCATTTATTAAATTTCTGATAATTTTCTGGGGATACAAGGACAAAAACAAAACACCCCCTATCCCCAAGGTCTTTATGTTCTAATGGATGTATGTGTATGGAGGGGAAGGAAGGAGGGGAGATGAGGTTATAACATGCACCTAAATAAATGGATAGTTATGCAATAGAAACAAAATAATTTTGGAGAAGGACATTAATATTTGGGGGAATCAGGAAAGGTTTCATGAAGGAGGTGAATCTTGAAAGGAGCTAGGGAATCCAAGAGACAGAGGTGAGAAAAAAGAATATTCCAAGCATGGGAACAAAGGCACAGAGACAGGATGTTCTATCCTTACTGGTTAAAATCTGGGGAAATTATGAATATAGCAATGGAAGCAGAATTAGCATAGTATATTCAATAGGCAGAAAGGAGATTTTTGATCAGAGTGAAGTTTCTATTAGAGCAAAAAAGGAAATAAAATTGGAAAGGTAGGGTGAGCTAGTTTATCAAGGACTTTAAAAGCCAGGCTGAGAAATATGAATCTTTTTCTAGTAGGAAATAGGGAGCTATTGGAAAGGTACCTTAGTAAGAGGTTTCTTGATTTAAAAAATCTCTAGATAGAGATGTAACCCCTCAAATAAAAGTTGGAAAAATGTTACTGAAGGGATGAAGAAAGGGAAATTTCCAATTTTTGAGAGAGAAAACAATTTAAAAAAATATTTTTTCCATGTATGCGTATGCGTGTGTGAATGTGTAAAATTCTGTGTTTGTGTCTGAAGAAAGGTGTTGAGAATGGGATGGGGGCCTTCACATTTGAGTTTTGGATTCTCTCCATTCCTTACAATAGAGCCCACAAGATGGTCTCCAGTATCTAATGTGACCCTTTCCCAGAGTTTTTTTCACTTTTTTTTTTTTGCCATTATCCTCAACTTAACTTAATTTAGAATATTTTTCCATGGTTACATGATTCATGTTCTTCCCCCCATACTCCCACCCCCCACCCCACTCCTGGAGCTGATGAGCAATTCCACTGTTATACATGTATCATTGTTCAAAACTCATTTCCATATTATTAATATTTGTAATAGAGTGATCATTTACTGCCAAAACCCCAGTCATATTCCCATTAAACCACGTGATCGATCATATGTTTTTCTTCTGCATCTCTGGATGTGGATCATGTTCTTTCTCATAAGTTCCTCGGTGTTTTCCTGTATCATGCATTGCTACTAGTAGAAAAATCTGTTCTTTTCTATTTGATTGTGCTACAGTGTAGGAAATATAAGTAAAGGTAATGGGGTCACCAGGGATATTATAAATAAAAACTAGGTGATTTGTGAGTACACACACTGGGATTTATGAGAGACTAGACCTGGTCATGAAGACCTGAACAGCCAAGCTGCTCCTAACTGACAAAGGACAGTTAGCCAACTGCCACCCTGGGCCAGAGGCTTTGAATTCAACAGACAAGGTAACAGGATATAACTGGGTTTAATTATGAACAACTAAAAGGTGGGACAGGGATATCTACTCTAAAACCTTAAATCTAATGACATAACCCACAGGGAAAGGAAAGACTTATTTCTACACTAACTTAATAATCTAAACTGACAGGGCCCAAAGAGCAGTGGAGTCTCTGGGTGACTGCCTCAGACCTGGAACCTGCCAGGCTTGAGCAGCTCAGCTGGGGACTTTATGGCTTTGGGATTCTCACTGCAATCCACTGATGATCTCTGGATGCCAAGAGCCAAGGTTATCACAGGTACCAAGTAGGGACGGTTTTGCTTAAAACGCTGTCCACCAGATTCTCAAACTTTCTCCTCTTCCTTGGTACAGGACTGTTGATCTTCTCTCTTTGCTAGATGCCACCACTCAGGATCCCAGGGGAAAATCAGGATACAGGATGTCCTTTTACTCTGAGTGCTCCCAGGGCTAACCATAGTTTGCGTTAACCCCCAATGGAGTCCTTCCCAGAGCACAAGTCACTTCTTCCTGCTCCCTCATTCCATCCTGGAATTCCCAGCTCCAGCTCCTTCCTGCTAGATACATCCTCAGTACTTAATTAACTAACTACTCTAATCTTCCTCACAGCAACAGTGAATCAGTCTCTGTGTATAATGTTCTCCAGGTTCTGCTCATTTCGTTCTGCATCAATTCCTGGAGGTCTTTCCAGTTCACATAGAAATATTTTTCTCACTTTTTCAAAGGCCCAAGTTCCTTGCATGAAGCTCTAGAAACTTTACACATTTTTCTGTTCTTTCTTGTTATTTGATGCCCAAATGTATTCTGAAAAGGAAAGTTGTCTTCTTACAACTGTCAAGTCAATGAGAGCATGAACCTACCAAACTACTATCCTGGAGAAGGTTGAATTTAGTCAAACTAAATAACTAGTTTAACCACTCCTGGGCTAAGGACGGTCCCTAGCCCGGATGAAAAAGGAGGAGGGTTGGGCGTGGGGCTAGCAACCCCACCCTGTAAAAACTACATCTGCTAAAGAAACTGCAACCTAAAGTAGGGGCAGCTGGGCTAGCTCAGTGGATTGAGAGCCAGGCCTAGAGACGAAAGGTCCTAGGTTCAAATCTGGGCTCAGATACTTCCCAGCTGGGTGACCCTGAGCGACCCATTGCCTACTGGTTGTGGCCCTATCCTCCTAGAATGGAGTCCCAGGATTAAAAAAAAAAAATAACTAGTTACAGCTGAAGAACTGACTGAATTGTGTATTTTCCCTAACTTCTTTGTGGGTATTGCTAGGCTTAAGGAGGTAAATGAATATAGACTTTCTGACTTCAAAAACCTTCCTCCTATTTTTTTCTTACTTCCAGGAGGAATGGAAATAATTTTCCCATTAATGGAATGACAAACTCTGATAAATATAGAAATATTGAGAATTATTCCGGAATTCCAGAATTTTCCATATGGAGTTAGAATACTGTAACAGAACCTTGCCCTATGGCACAAACAATGAAAGTCTGAGAAATTTTTTTTCAAGAGCTAGAGATCTACATGGTCCAGTGACCTAAGAGCTCACCTGATCTTAAATACATTAAAAATATTTGAGCTATTATCTAGTCTTGACTTGGAAAAATGGACTGTTTGCCAAAGGTGTCTTTAATAGTCAATGTGATACACGGTTTTATGATGGAAATTAAACTAATATGTCACAATTTTGTTACTGTGTATAATGTTCTTCTGTTCTGTTCACTTCACTCTGCATCAGTTCATATAAGTCTTTCCAGGATTTTCCTAAATCATCTTGCTTGTCATTTCTCATAGCACAATAGTACTCCATTATAATTATATACTACAACTTGTTTTGCTATTCCCCAATTGCTGAACACCCCTCAGTTTCCAATTCTTTGATACCACAAAAAGAGCTGCAATAAATATTTTTGTATTAATAGGCCCTTTCCCCATATTTTTAATCTTTTGGATATAGATCTATTAGTGGTGTTGCTGGATCAAAGAGTATGCACAATTTTAGAGCTTTTTTGGGTCTAGTTCCAAATTGCTCTCCATGATGGCTGGATCAGATCACAACTTCCCCAACAGTGAATTATTGACCCAATTTTACCACATCTCCTCCAACATTTATAATTTTCCTTTTCTGTCATGTTGACCAATCTGATACGTGCGAGTCAATACCTCAGAATTATTTTAATGTGCATTTCTCTAATCATGAGTAACTTAGAGCATTTTCCATAAGAGAGCTCTGATTTCTCTATCTGAAAACTGCCTGTTCATTTCCTTTGAACATTTATCAATTGGAGAATGACTTATATTTGTATAAGTTTGATTCAGTTCTCTATATATATCTGAGAAACGAGATGTTTATCAGAGATATTTGCCCTAAAAATCCTCCCCTGCCAGCTCTCTGCTTTCCTTTTTATCTTGGTTGCATTGTTTTGTTTGCAGGAAACCTTTTAAATTTAATATAATCAAAGTTATCCATTTTACATTCTATAATGCTATCTCTTGCTTGGTCATAAATTCTTCACTTATCCATCGATCTGACAGGTAAACTATGCTGTGTTTCCCTAATTTGCTTATGGTATCACCTTTTATGTTTAAATCATGAACCCATGTTGAGCATATCGTGGTACGCTGTGTTAGATGTTGGCCTATTCCTAATTTCTGTCATACTGTTGTTTTCCAATTTTCTCAACAGTTTTTGTCAAATAGTGAGTTTTTTCCCCAAAGCTTGGCTCTTTTGATTTATCAAACTTTAAATGAATCATTTATTACTAGGTATTGTGTGTGTAATCTATTCCTCTGCTTTGCCACTCTATTTCTTAGCCAATACTGGATTATTTTGATGATCACTACTTTGTAAAACACTTTGAGATATGGTACTGCTAGGCTACCTTCCTTCACAATTCTTTTTTCATTGATTCCCTTGATAGGCCTGGCTCTCAATCCACTGAGCTACCCAGCTGCTCCCTGTTAATTATTTCTATTAATTTTTTTATCTCATTGATTCTTGACCTCTTATTCTTCCAGATAAATTTTATTATTTCTCTAACTCCATAAAATAATTCTGGGGCACTTTGATTGGTTTGCCATAAGCAGATTAATTTAGGTAAGATTATAATTTTTATTATATTGGTTCAGTCTACCCATGAGCAATTGTTTTTCCAATTGTTTAGATCTGACTTTAATTGTGTGAAAAGTGTTTTGTAATTGTGTTCATATAGTTCCTGGGTTTGATTTAGCAGGTAGACTCCCAAGAATTTTTTTTTTAAATTTTAAACCCTTAACTTCTGTGTATTGACTTATAGGTGGAAGATTGGTAAGGGTAGGCAATGGGGGTCAAGTGACTTGCCCAGGGTCACACAGCTGGGAAGTGTCTGAGGCCGGATTTGAACCTAGGACCTCCTGTCTCTAGGCCTGACTCTCAATCCACTGAGCTACCCAGCTGCCCCGACTCCCAAGAATTTTACATTATCTACAGTTAATTTAAGTGGAATTTTGTCTTTTATCTCTTGCTGCTGGGTTTTTTGGTAATATATAGAAATGCCGATGATTTATGTAGGTTTATCCTGCAACTTTGCCAAAGCTGTTAATTATTTTATTTTATTTTTTATTTACATTTTTTTTTATTTTAAACCCTTAACTTCTGTGCATTGACTCATAGGTGGAAGAGTGGTAAGGGTAGGCAATGGGGGTCAAGTGACTTGCCCAGGGTCACACAGCTGGGAAGTGTCTGAGGCCAGATTTGAACCTAGGACCTCCAGTCTCTAGGCCTGGCTCTCAATCCACTGAGCTACCCAGCTGCCCCCTGTTAATTATTTCTACTAATTTTTTTATTTGATTCATTAGGATTCTCTAAGTATACCATTGTATCATCTGCAAAGAATGATAGTTTTGTTTCTTCATTGCTTAGTCTAATTCCTTCAATTTCTTTTTCTTCTCTTATTGTTATAGCTAGCATTTCTGGTACAATATTAAATAATAGAAATGGCAATGGGTATCCTTGTTTCACCTTTGATCTTTTTGGGAAGGCTTCTAAATTGTTCCCATTGAAGATAATGCTTGTTAATGGTCATAAATAGATATTACTTATCATTTAAGGAAAGCTCCGTTTATTCCTATATTCTTTAGTGTTTTTAAAAGTAATAGGTCAACACCTATTGACTATTTTGTCAAATGCTTTTTTTTTGCATCTTATTAAGAATCATGTGGTTTCTGTTAGTTTTGTTATTGATGTGGTCAATTATGCTGATAGTTTTCCTAATATTGAACCATCCCTACATTCCTGGAATAAAACCCACTGAGGCATAGTGAATGATCCTTGTGATATATTGCTATAGTGTAGCTATGTGTAGTCTGGCATGCAACCTAATATGTGATGTCCAATTTGTGCATTGTGT
This sequence comes from Gracilinanus agilis, assembly GCF_016433145.1. Lineage (NCBI taxonomy): Eukaryota > Metazoa > Chordata > Mammalia > Didelphimorphia > Didelphidae > Gracilinanus > Gracilinanus agilis. The sequence goes on along the minus strand of NC_058132.1, from coordinate 324,144,814 downwards.
GTAACCAATACTATAACCTTACATTATTTGCTCCTTCCAGTCCTCTTCCTGCAATATATTTAATAAAGATTACAGTTTCCTTGTAAGTGTCCTTTCCTTTGTGCCACCTATGCTGTGGATCACTGCAGCTTGTAGCTGTTGTGCACTTCAGTTTTTTATCTGTTCTGCATATATACTTGACGGTTGTCTAACATCTTGTCTGGAGGTTGACTTGTCACCTTCTTATTCAGGAACAGTAGTGTTTGTGTAATTGCGTTGATCGTGTTACATAATTTTTGTTGCATTGATTTTTGGATTTTTAGATTTTTGCATGTTTTGATTGATTTCAGTTAGGCTAATCTTCTTCATCTGTGCTTTCTGCATTCTGTGGATCTGGTTGTGTGTTTATTTGATGTTGATTTAAATCAGTTGTTGTTTCTGGGTGTTCTTCATTTATAGCATGTTCTTTTACTGGCTTCACATGTGTGATGTGAAACCAAGGATCTCTGTTCTGAACCTTGACACTTGTAGGAGTTGTGAGTAATATTTTATAAGGCCCAACCCATTTAGGGTCAATAATGGATTTTCTGGCAAAATTTCTTATGTATACCATATCTCCTAGTTTGAGTTGATGTAAGCTAAAGCCCAAAGGAACTCTCTGACTTGAAAGTCCAAGTCTATGCAATTCATCTAGTCTTTTCTTCAAAGCTTTCATGTACCTAAACAGCTGGCATTTAGCTCCAAGGTGTGACAAATGAGCTGATTTTTGATGTGATCCATGCCATGGTGAGTGTCCATATAGCAGTTCAAATGTTGATAAATGAGTGTCACCACTTGTTTTCTCAAGTAAAAAGAGAACAATGGGGAATGCTTGTACCCATTTTAGATGGCTTTCTGCACACACTTTCCCAATCAATGTTTTAATTTGCATGTTACAGTGTTCAAATTGCTCTGATGACTGAGGGTGATAAACACTATGAAGATTCCTTTTTATTCCTAGGGCTTTATAAATATCATGAAGAATATTTTGGGAAAAATGTGATCCATGGTCCAAGTCAATTCTGGCTGGTATTGAAAATCTCAGGACTATGTCTCTCAGAAGTGTTTTCACCACAAAGACGGCATTGTTCTTCTTTGCTGGGAACACTTCTGGCCATCGAGTCAACCTATCAATGATGACTAGGGCATATTTGTACCCTTGGCATTTGGGCATGGATATATAATCTATCTGCAAGCACTCAAATGGGGTATGGGATAGTTGTCTCCCACCAAGCCCTTTAATCTGGGTCATACCCTGATTGAATTGAATTAATTGAAGCAGATTTTGCATTTCTGGTATGTTCTTATTGCACATGTAGAAATTCTGACAGCTGTCCAGTGTCTCCTGATAGGATCAATTAAGACCTGAGTTCCATAATGCCCTTTTTCATGCAATGCATTGCACAGGGTGTTGTACATAGATCTTGGCAGAATGGGTTTGCCTGCATTTGAAAACCATATGCCTCTCACTAGTTTGGCCCCTAGATGTTCTCTCCAGTGTTTCACTTCCCTTGGGGAGTATGCTCGTTTGAGATCTGCTTCGTCCACCAAGGAGAAGTTTAATACATGGATGGGTCCAAATCAGGCTCCATATTTGGCTGTTATGTCCGCCCTATGGTTTCCTAATGACACACAATCTGTCCCCTTTTGACGAGCTCTGCAATGCATTACTGCAACTTCTTCGGGCAATTGGACAGCTTCCAGGAGTTGGTTTATAATGCTTCCATAGGCTATTTCCTTTCCACCAGAGGTTAAAAAGCCGTGGTACCTCCAGATTTGACCTGTGCAATGTACCACATTGAAAGCATATTTGCTGTCAGTATAAACATTGACCTGTTTGTCTTTGCCAATCTGGAGGGCTCTGGTCAGGCTGAGGATTTTGGCTTCTTGTGCACTCATAGACTTTGGTAGAGCTGCATACTATAAAGTTTCATCTTGAGTCACAACAGCTGCACCTGTAAATTTTTCTCCATCCAGCACATACAAAGAACCATCAGTAAATGGTGTCAAGTCTGGTTTGACCAAAGGGATGCCAGTCAGGTCTTCTCTAGTCTTTTGCACTATTTCTAAGGTGTCTTCACAACTGTGGATGGGTTCCCTGTTTAGTGGTAAGTCTGGCATTAATGTGGCTGGGTTGATCTCCTTGCAATGATGGAAAGTCAGGTTCTCATTGCCCAGCAACACAATCTGATATTGGGATAATTGCTGAGATGTAAAAGCTTGCAGGTTGCTGTTTCTAAGGATGTTTTCTATTTGGTGAATACAGCATAATCCTGCATCCCAATACAAGATCAGGTGATTTTTTAACTATCAGGGCAGCAGCAGCAACTCCTCTCATACATGGTGGCATTCTTTGAGCTACAACATGTAAGTGGGAGCTATAGTAGGCAATAGGTCTGAATTTATCTCCAAGAGTTTGCATTAATATAGCACTAGCTATTCCCTTGTCCTCATGCACAAACAGGTGAAATGGTTTTGCATGGTTGGGGATTCCAAGGGCAGGGCTTGTCAATACAGCTGTTTTAAGTTTTTCAGTGGCATGCTTGTGCTCCCATGAGAGTTTCAATGGTTATGAGACAGTGTTCCTAGTCAAGTCTGTTAGAGGTTTGGAGATCAGACTATAGCCTGGGATCCGCTGCCTACAGTAACCCGTGATTCCTAAAATTGCATGGAGCTGCTTCTTGGTGTAATATAGAAAATCATACTGCCATATTTTCATGGGGCAAGTTGGCAGTTTTACCTAGTTAGAATATAGAACCTGGCATGAGCCAGGGGGCAGGTGGCACCTGGCAGTTGGAGCCAGGGTATATAAGAGCTTGCAGACCCCTGGCCACTTCACTTCTCATTTGTCCTTCTACCTTTTGGGTTTTCTGGGGCCCTGGGAAGTGGGAGTGAGAATGTGGGAATTAGTTTTTTTTGGCTAGGTAGGATCAAAGTATTACTGCAAGCCAAATAGGAGCATCATCTGTTTCACCAACTATTCCTTTATCAAAGATTAGTTTATTTCCAACAAAAGAGACCACTTTATTTTTCTGACCCAGGGCTGGTCCCTTGGGTCAGCTGAAGACCATACCAGGAAGTCCTTCAACATCCTAAACTTAGATTTAAGAAGGTAGCTGTAAGCTAGTTCTTAGTTTTATACAAACTTCTCTCCAATCCCCTTTACCTAAACTTGATTATCAATAAACCCTTAGCTTTAATCCAAGAACTAGTTGTATGTTTATCTTTATCTAAAGCCTAATAGGGATAGCTGCTTGAACATTCTAAGTGCTACAGTAGAGATAGACTCCATTACTGTGGACAGGAAGTGTCATATCTCCCTTCCTGTCACACTTCTAGAAACACCAATAGGAAGTCACTTCCTCATCAGGACAGGGGCTGTAGAACATTCATTTTAAACCCTGCTCCAGTAACAAAGGAGAGTTTCACCTATCTTTCTGCTAGCCTGGGGCTGAATCTTTGATTCATTCATATTCTTTTTCAAGACTACTCCTGGTACTGGCCCATACCATCCTCTCTATTGATAGCTCAGCTTCTGTATATCTGCAACTCTCTTTTGGGAGGTCCTCCTTGAGCCTTTTTCCAATACAAAGCCAAATTATTCAACATTTGGCATGACCCATTGCAATTTGGATTTTGAGACCTTGTGCCCTCTTTTGCATAGCTCTTGTAACAGGTATTTACTGTCCCTTTGACATACACGAGCATTTGGTGACATAAGCAAAAGATCATCAACATAATGCACTAGTTTACTCTCAGTGAAAATGATTGATTCAAGGTCTCTCTGCAGGATCTGGCAAAAAATATTTGCACTCTCTGAAAAATCCTGTGGAATTCTGGTCCAACAGATTTGTTTCCCTTCCCAGGAGAATGCAAAAATCTTCTGACTGGACTCATGCAGGGGCACTGTAAAATAGGCACAGCACAGCACAGATCCACCACTGTGAACCATGCTCCATTGTTGGGAATCTCAGCTATGATGTTGGCTGGACTTGGCACTACTGCATGGCCCTTCTTAACAAAGCTGTTGACTGCTCGCAAATCCTGCACAAATCGCCACTATGTGTTGCCATTTGCATCTTTTTCTGGCTTTTTAATAGGCATTATAGGTGTGTTATACTCAGAGATCATGTAGACCAGAATACCCTGCTCCAGTAGGCTCTGGGTGATAGGCTTAATACCCTCTATGGCTTCTTTACTCAATCTATAGGGATTCTAGGTAGAGTGCCCTCTTTCACCTTGATCTTGATAAGTGTTGCAGATTTAAAAATTCCTATGTCAGTGGAATGCTTTGCCCAAACTGCTTCTGAGATAGCTTCAGGAATCTCAAAGATACTCCCCATATGATGTTCTTCTTCATCACCCTCTACTTGCCCCAGGAACAGCAAGGGACTGTGCTTGAGTGACTGTTTGGGTAAATGTAGGAATTTCTGGCCTGACTTGTCATACTGAATAGTTGCACCTAATTTACAGAGAATATCTCTCTCTAAGAGATTGGATGGACACCCTGGTATCAATAGAAAGGAATGTTCTAAGCTCATTGGGCCTATTTTTACCATTTTTGACCTTAATTTGGGCACCAACTCCATTTGCCCTGTAGCTCCTTTAACTCTCACAGACCCTATTAAAGTGCAATCTTCTGGTGCTGATTTTAATACAGATCTGGTTGCATCAGTATCGATCAAAAACTGGATAGATTTGTTCTCCTATTTTCACCATGACTAAGAGCTCTTTGTCTTTAGCAGATTGATTGACAGGTTTCAGAAGTGCTTCTATGTCAATGCAACCTAAGTCCCATTGATTTTGCTTTTGGACTTCTGCTTGTACTGGCTCAGGACTTTCTGGTTGTAATGGTAGTATGTCCCCTTTAAATTTGGCTGTTTGGATTCGCTGTGCTTCTGTCTGTGTATCTGTATTGCAGCTTGGTGTAGAAAAGTTGCTGATAGGCCTATTAGTGTCATTCTGTATCTCTCTTGTTTCAGATCATGAGTAAGGTCTTTACCTGTTTTGCTCTTCACTGAACACACTTTGCCTGGTTTGTGCAAAGTTAGATTCAGGAAATTCTTCTTCAGAATTGGGAATGTGTTGTTGATTCATGATCACATCCCAATCCTGTGAGTCCATGCCTCTTTCTTGTACCTGACCCATAGACTCCATATCAATAGCAGGAAACTTAACATCAGTTGTAATCTGCATGGGAAACAAAGTTATTGTTGCAGATTTCTTCTTTGTTGCTATCTGTGTCATTATGTTTCTCTCTTGGTTACTGACAGTTCTTGAATTGAATTCCTTTAAATGCAATGACTCAGAATTTACTCCAAAGGTAGCTCTCTTTGGAGTTTTACAGGCTTGAAAAACACGCTGGCAGCCCTGGCTGAGTTCCTTTCCTTCCCTGAGACCTGAGATCTGTGGATCCTGGTCTTTTGGGGATTGAGACTTGCTGGGCTCAGCCTTGCAAGATCCTCCTGTCTTGTTCCTGATAACATTATCAACCTGTACCCAGACCATCATCTCTGATTCTACTGCCCCTAGATATTAGGAAATCAATCATCTTAGTTATCTAGGTTTCCCAGGGCCTGGGAGGGATCTGGGAAGTGGGCAGGAGAAGAAGAGGGTGGAAAGGGGTGTATATCCCAAAGACTGGTTAGGCATATCATCTAGCAAAGAAGAAGCTGAAACATCAAGCAACCGTTTGCCTACTCTGGTTTGGTGGTGGCCAGGCTGGACCAGAGGAGTTAACCATCCTGACTCATTACTTGCCTACAGTCCTAAGGATTTATCATTACCAAGTAGATAGGGTTTTCCAATACCTCTATCCAATCCCAATACCCCACCTTTGTTAAATACAGTCAAAGCCTTTTAAAGTACCTTCCTGAAGTGGTTATTCATAACTTCTTTGGGAAGGGAGATACGCAGAGACAAATTGTTACCAAGCTAATAGAGCCCATTTACACTATCAACCAACGCCAGGTGGGATCTGAAGGGATATCACCCATTGACCTGAAGGATCCTGCCTGGGCACTGTTATAAAGGAGGGAGGTGTCATACCATCTAGCTAGGGCAAGCCTCAGTTGATCTTGCCCTAGCCACCTATCTGGATTATCACTGTTGTCACACAAATATCAGTGGTAGTATCCAGTTTAGGTCCCTCTCCCTCTCTATCAACAACATCTACATCTCTAGTTTTATTTTTATAACAGTTCTGACCTCTCTCTCTCTCTCTCTCTCTCTCTCTCTCTCTCTCTCTCTCTCTCTTCCCCCCCTCCCCCCCCGCCCCGCTCCCTCCTTCCCATGAGCTGGTAGTGAAAGCAGCACACTACTGGACACCCTTGCAACATAGTTCCAAGATAATGGTCTACTCACACCATCTAGTAGGGCTAGTCATTAGGTTGTGTCAAGAACTTTGGACCTACAACATGGTTCCCTCCTCCTCAAGGCATGAAGCATGGACTTAGGATACTGTATGCAGTATACAAACTTAGGATTGCTGTCAAGCACTTCCTTGGCTAGTTCAATCACTTTAAAAGACAATTTTAATTTAATTATTTCCACAATTACATGTAAAAATGGTTTCAACATTTTAAACAATTTTGACTCTTGAATTCTCTTCCTTCTTCCTTTCACCCTCCTTCCTCCCCTCATGGTAAGAAGTCTCATATAGATTTTACATGAACTGTTATGTAAAATATTTCCCTGTATTTCCTTTTGTGGAAGAAAACTGTAACAAAAATTATTGAGAGAGAAAGAGAAAAAAGTCCTTTGGTTTTGTCATATTGAAACTCTGGGAGCTGAGAGTCCCACCTTGATTGACAGGTGAAGACTGTTGGACCTCAGAATGTTCCCAGAGGCCATGAGGACAGGGGAGAAAGCGGTTGGCCAAGGGGGTATAAATACCCCGGCAGACCCTGACAAGAGGTTCTTTTTCCTTCCTCTTTGGGACCTTGGATCTGTGGATCCTGGGAACTGAGGCTTGCTTGTCTAAGTCTTGCAAGAACTCCTGTCTGAACCCCACTGACATTGACCGACCTGTATCCAGACTGTGAATCCTCTGATTCTTCTGTCCTCTAGGTATTTAGGCATCCAAATTATCCTTAGATATCTAGGTATCCCGGGGCCCAGGAGGGATCTGGGAAGTGGGCAGGAGAAGAAGAAGAGGGTGGTTCCTAAAGGCTGTAGAAAGGCATAACATCTGGCAAGAAGAAGAAACTGAGAGACATCATCCAACAGCTTGCTTGCTCTGGTTTGGCTGTGGCCAGGCTAAGCCAGAGAAGCTGAAGAACAAGCCAGAATCATTAACCAGCCTACAGTCCTGAGGGATTAGTATTGTCAAAGATTAGTGTTAGGGTTTCCTATTCCTCTTCCCATTTCCTAAATATCCCTTCCTTGCCAAATATATATAAAAACTCATCAAGTACCTTCCTGGAGTGGTTGTTTCATCACTTCTCTGGGAAGGGAGCAAATGCAGTCAGATAAACGTGTCCAAGAACCCAATACCCACTATTGATCAACCCAGGTGGGACCTGGAAGGGATACCCATCTACTGACCTGAGGGATCCTGCCTGGGCACTGTTATAAAGGAGGGAGTTGTTACAACATCCAGTTAGGTGGCAAGACTCAGGTGATCTTGCACTAACCACATATCTGAACTACCACTACTGTCACCAAATTAATAGTGGTAGTATCCAGTTTACCCTCCTATTTATAACAGTTTGGATTCAGACTCTATCAGTTCCTTCTTTGGAAGCAGATGGCATTTTTTATCATGAACCCTTTGGAACTGTTTTGGGTTATTGTATTGCTGTAGCTCAATTACTTTTGGAGCAGAATAAATGAGTGCAGTGACAGGCCCTGGCAAGGACCAGCTTACTCTATCTATTCTGCCCTGATCTCTCTCTCTCTCTCTCTCTCTCTCTCTCTCTCTCTCTCTCTCTCTCTCTCTCTCTCTCTCTCTCTCTCTCT
>NC_058132.1:323984808-324131994 GCF_016433145.1 Gracilinanus agilis | reverse complement strand
GAGGAGGAGGAGGAAGAGGAGGAGGAGGAGGAGGAGGAGGAGAAGGAGGAGGAGGAGGAGGAGGAGGAAGGAAGAAGAGTGATAAAGATTAGGCAATAATGGTTTAAGTGTCTTGTCCAGGGTCACATAGCTAGGAAGTATCTTAGGCCACATTTGAACCCAGGACCTCCCATCTCTGGGTCTGGCTCTCAATCCACTGAGCCATCCAGCTGCCCCCAACCACTCTTCAGCCTCTAAGGTGGAAGTAAGGGTTTAAAAAAATTCAATATGAATAAAAAATCAACCTAAGAACTTATAGTCACATAAATTTAATAACAAACCAATTGATAGATAGAGCTTCAGGCAGAAGTAATATTATTAGCATCTTTGTCTTAGTCAAATCACTTTATTTCTTTGGTCCTTAGTCTCCTCATCTGTAAAATGATGGGGTTAGGCCATATCATCTTTAAGGCCCATTCTAACTTTAATTCTATGGTCCTGTGCTATATCTTCCATGGAGAATAGGTCCTGGGCATAGATATGAAGAAATGCAAAGGATATACTAATATGTACAAATAATATTATCTTAAACTGAGGGTGGTTAGCTTCTCTGTCATTGGAAGTCTTCTTCTCCTTTTTTCTTTCTTCTTAGACTCAATACTGTGTATTGGTTCCAAGGCAGAAGAGTGGTAAGGGCTAGGCAATGGGGGTTAAGTGACTTGCCATCCAGATTTGAACCTTAGGACCCCCTGCCTCCAGTACTGGTTCTCTATCCACTGAGCCACCTAGTTGCCCCTGACTGGAAATCTAACGAAAGCTAGATAACTGCTTGTCTGGGACATTGTAGATGATATTGTTGTTATGGTATAGTGTTGGATAAATGATCTTTGAGCTCCCATCCAATCCTATGATTCTGGGACTGATTATAAAGAGTAAAAAAAGCTCAGATTTATATAACACTTTAAAGTTTGCAAAGCTGATTATATTTTTGTTGCAGTTGTTCAGTTGTTTTTAGGCATGTCCAACTCTTTGTGGCTCCATTTGGGATTTTCTTGTCAAGGATACTGGAGTGGTTTGCCATTTCCTCCTCTAGCTTATTTTATAGATGAGAAAATGGAGGCAATGAGGGTCAAGTGACTTGTCTAGGCTAGTGTTTGAGGCCAAATTTGAACTCAGGTCTTCCTGACTTCAGGCCAGTACACTATCCACTGCACCACCTAGCTGCTTCCAAAGTTTATTATATATGTTCTTTCATTTAAGCCTTAATAAGCAGCATCAAATTCTTGTGAGTTTTTTGTGCTATTATTGTCTCCATTTTAAAGAAACTGAGATTCAAAGTTTAAGTGACTTGCTCATGGTCATAGAACTAGGGAAAGGATTTGAACTTCAGTTTTCTTGGCTAAGAAAACAGCACTCTGAGTAGCTATAACTGAATTTTTTTTTTTTTTATCTACATAGACGATGGAGTCTTAGGTTTCGATAACTTTGTAAAACAAAGAGTTTGGGACTTTGTCCTTTTGGGAAATGAGGTGAAGGAGGGCAATGCTTATTTAAACTGTTCCTGGTCTTTGTTCCAGGAAGATGCTCACCCACTGTCAGAGACTGTACATAGCTCTAATTCAGTGTCTGAACTTATCATGCCTTTCCTTTGGGGTTATTGTTATTTAATAGTTTCTTTGAAAGTATTTTAACTCTCCTTGAGCTCCAGGACAGGCATGGGAAGAAGTAAAATGTTTGTATCCAATTCTAGTGGAGGTGATGGGCCAACACCAAGAGAGGAATTGTGCTTATATAAAGGTAGAATTATATGGTCTCTGCTGGTTCGTCTGTTTCCTGCTTGGTTTTACTGGTAAAGCAAATCATGATCCCTCTCTAAAAGCTACCCAAGGGAAAAGTTCAGGGCTTTTTTCTTTTCCTTTTTGTGAATTTGATTTCCCTGCTTTTCTCTGCATTTAAACAATTTTAAACTATCGTTTAAACTACTTTCTCTCTGTTTCTCTAACCTCCCCACTTCTATTACTTAATAGTTGATATTAACAGCTTACATCTTTTTAATACTTCATAGGCTAAAAAGTTCTTTTCTTATATTATTGTAATATCCATGATCTTAAGTGGGGTTAAAATTGCCTCACAGAATTCCAGGAGAGGGGGCAGTTAAGAACCTAGGTATAAAAAGCCAAGACTCCCAACTTGCAAGGACACTTTGGACACTCCTTTTTGGGTTCAAGGGGCTGGGAAGGAGAGTTAGGTTGTTCTTTTTGTTAGCTCATCTCTGACCTCTGGGAGTAGGATGTTACTTTGTTGGTTTACTCCATAGAGACTATACCAGGCTGTGTGCACTGGAAAAATTACCTCACTTGCAGTATCTCAACTGATCTCTAATTCAAACAGATCTTTAATCAAAGTTACCTTCACCATCTTAAACTTAGTAACATTAGATTAGGAGAAAGGTTAGTGAGCGAGATAAAAGTTGTTATTCAAAGCACTTTCCCCTTTGGGGAAAGTGAAGCCAACAAATTTATTGAAGATTTTAGATACCTTACCTCCTCCTCATTCCTAAAATCCACCTCCCCTCTCCCTGTTTTCCTGAAATTAATAAATCCCTTTCTTAGTTGAATTTGAGAGCCTATGTGAAGTTATACTAGGCTATACTTACCATCAAAATACATTACCTAAGCAAAATCTTCATCCAAGCAAGCACTGGTACAGTTTTTATCCTGAGAGCAAGTCTGCTGTATTGAAGACAACTTGAACCTTTACTATCCTAAGGTTTAGGGAATAGTCTTAAACAATGGAGTGGCTAATCTCAGTGGGATTATTTCCTATCAATCTACCAATTTAGCTCTGGATCAGTCAAGCTTGTCCAGCCTCCTTTACTTTACCTAAAGGGGATTCAGTTAACTTATTTCCTTCTGCTCTAACTGCTTCAAGAGGGGGAAGGGGAAGAATTCTATTCACTCCTCCCCCTCCCCCTTGCTAAGATAGCAGTATCCTCCTTGCTCTGACTCCATTACCAACCATTGCAAATCTGACCCAATTCAACAATTATCTCATTTGATTCTTGCTGACAACAAACCTATGAACTATAGGTGGTTCAGTGAATAGAGCATGAGCTTGGAGTCAGGAAGATACAGATCCAGCCTCAGATGCTTACTATCTGTGTGACCCTAGGCAAGGCACTTTACCCCATTTGCCTCTTTTTCCTTATATGTAAAATGAGCTGAAGAAAAGTGAACAACTATTCTAATGGAATACAGAATGGAAGGAGAAAGGGAATAAACATTTATAATAAATTTATTTATAGTGGTTACTATAAGTAGGTCAGGTATTATGTTAAACACTTTACCAATATTATCTCATTTGATTCTCACAAAAGATTTGTTATTATCCCCATTTTTCCATTTAAGCAAACTAAAGCTAAGAGGTTAAGTGGCTTGCCTACAGTCACACAGCTTGTAAGCAGCTGAGGTTTGATTTGAACTTGGATTTTCCTGACTCTAGGCCCAACATTCAAATTTCTGCACCACCTAGCTGTGCAGAAGAATATGACATTGTATGAAAATAAAAGTCAAGTTCCTAACACATAGTAGGTGCTTAATAGAATTCTTATTGTTTGGTAGATTGATGGCTCTCATTGCCCACAGAAGAAAGCCATATTCCTATGCATAGCATTCAAAGAAGATGCCAAGATTCTTGCCATCTAGGTGTATGCAGTCTGTTAGGTGTGATAAGACATATGCAAATTACCACCATACAAGATGGAATATTAGTTTATTCAGAGAGGTACACAGTTATAGGGAAGCCCAGAGGTGGGTAGAAACCCTTTCTCTCTGAGAAATCAGGGAAGATTTCACTTAGGATATGGCTTTTCAGTTGGGCCTTGCTAGATGGGTAGGATTTTGCCAGGAAGAGCTGATGAAAGAAAGGCTTTTAGGGCCATAGGGCATGGCTCTGGATAAGCACAGAAATGACAATATTGTTCTTTTTAAACCAGATAGTGCATAGCAGGAGATAAAAACTGAAAAAGTAAGTGGAGGTGCCTTAGATAGCAGAACTGATAAATCAATAGGAAACCATGGTCTGGGAATTTTTTTCTGGAGTCAGTTGCAGATAAAACAGAGTCTTGAACTTTCTGTAATTGTTCATTACATGATTGTGGTTTTTTTTTTTCAACAACACTAGAGGCTTCTCCAGGGCATGGACACTGCCTTCTCTTTATTTTAATCCCTCCACAGTTCTTAGGCCTATGTTAGGTTCTCAGAAGACTGTTCTAAAAATAGTTAGCCACTTTACAATGCAAAGATTTTTATTCCCTTGAAAGTTTTTTTTTTTTTTAATTTTGAACATGCGAACTCAAGGAGGATGGAGAAATTTCATTTAGAGAGAAAGAGTTGTTCAGGAAGAATTTTAAATGAGATGGATTAGCTGATAACCCTTTGAGGATTTTTAAGCAGAAGAAAATCAGAGGGGACTTCCTGATCAGTTATGGGGTGGACTGGATGAAATCTTTTTTAACTGTGAGATTTTAATTCTGTGATGAGTAACACACATTTACATGGTGTTTTAAAATTGACAGAGCTGTCTTTTGTCCTAGGTCAGTCCCATCGTATGACCTTTCAGAACTGAAGGCTGTCTCTGCCTTTTCCAGCTGAGCTGTTCATGTTCAAGAAAGTAGAAAACTTGATGCTGGGTTCTTTTCTTCCTCATGGATGTATGGATCTTAACCCCCAAAACATGGATAGAGAAACAGTACTGAGCCATTCCAAGGGAAAGGCCACCCCATTCCAGGTGGAAATTCTTAACCTGGCACCTTCTTTTTATCAGCTTCCTGGCAACTCCTCCTTGGAATTTGAGGAGGCCTTTTGGGCCCTCTTACCCTCACTCCGTTGGTTCCTTGTTCCTCTGACCCTCCTCACTGCTGCCACACTGGCCTTGAGCCCCCTCCTCCTGGCTACCATCCTGTTGAAGAAGAAATTCCGGAGGGAACCTCGTTACTTGCTTTTTGCTAATGTCATGCTCTCAGATCTGGCCTATATCCTGTTCCACGTGCTGATCTCTACAAGTAACCTCATCGGTTGGCCCCTTGGGCGAATTGTCTGTGGCATCCTCACAGATGTTGTATTTATCTCCTATGCAAGTACCATCTTATCCTTCACCGTGATGGTGGCAGACACCTACCTTGCTATCATGCTGCCCCTTCGCTATGTCTCCCTCATGTCCTGCGCCACTGCCAGGAAGGCGGTGGCCGTGATTTGGGTGGTGGCCTGCTTCTTTCCCACCTTCCTGGTCTGGTTCAGCAAACGGCAGGATTCTACATTGACACATGAGTCCTCGCTGTGTATCCTGCAGCTGACTCTGAGTTCCAATTCAGACAGCAACCACATGATCACCACTGTCCACATTTTCATCTTCTGTGTTCTCTTTGTCTGTGCAGCTCTGATCGCCTACTGCTATGTGAAGATCTATCACACAGCCAGGACGTCAAGCCTTTGTATGAATCGTTATTCTAGGGCCAGGGGAACGCTGCTGATTCATACGATGTTAATTGTACTGTATATCAGTCCGGTGGTGGTTTTTGCTGTGGATATTATGCTGTCTAGGAACTATCACATTCAAAATAATTCCCGATTATGGCTGATGGCCATTAACAGTGAAATACTAATGCTGCTTCCCAGAGCCCTGTTGCCTTACTTATATGGACTGAGATACCGGCAGCTTCTCCAGACTCTGAAAGGCTTAGTCTCTAAGAGAAGGACCAGTGATATTCAAACAATTTCCTTTAGTTAGTGGAGCTCAGAGTTTAATGTAAGGAAACTCCTCAAACACATCAAATGAGTCCAAGGATTAATCTCTCCAGACATCCAAATTATTTTGTTCTGCTATAGTAGAACATTATTTTCTTTTCTTTTTTAAACCCTTGCCTTCTATTTTAGAATCGACATTAAGTATCGGTTCCAAGGCAGAAGAGTGATAAGGGCTAGGCAATGGGGGTTAAGTGACTTTCCCAGGGTTATACAGCTAGGAAGTATCTGAGGCCAGATTTGAATCCAGTACTTCCCATCTCCAGAACTAGAGCTCTAGGGACATTGTTTTCTAGAAAAGCCAAGTCAATAAGCACTTATTAAGTGTGTACTCTCTGCCAGGTACTGTAGTCTGAGCTGCTAAGAACTGCATCCCTAATCTCTGGATGCTAAATATGAAAGAGTTGATTTTCAAAGAGCCCTTGATTATGGATGAATAGGAAAAGAGGGAAATGTTATACACTACCCTCATCATTTTCTTACTTTTACTCTTAAAACCATGTGGATTTCTATTTGATTTGGTGAGGTCTCTGACTTTGGTGAATAAGATATTCGAGGTGGGGAGGGATCAGGGGAGTTGAAGTATAATTTTGACTTGATGACAGGACCAAAGCTATAAATTGCTCAGCTACAGCACTGCTTAGCTCTTATCTCCCAGTCCTTAACAATAATACGGATGGACCCATAAACTGGGATTTTCATTATAGAGTGAGTGTTGCTGTTAAATGTCTAGGCACCAGAGAAACTATTTGTCAGAAAGTTTTATTTAGTGGCCTTAGATACTTCCTAGTTGTATGACCCTGGGCAAGTCATTTTCCCTTCATTGTTTAACCTTTGCCACTCTTCTGCCTTGGAACCAATACATAGTACAGATTCTAAGATGGAAGGTAAAGGTTTCAAACAAATAAACCAGCTTTAACACATACACACACATACAAAAGTTTTATTTATTGTTACTGGATCATAAAGTGTAATTACTTTGGGACATCTATCACCTCGTGGAAATAGGTTTGTTATTAAAAGTTTTCTTTTCTATAATAGTGTTGACTCTATTGGTATTTTAGTTGTCAGGCGTCTGAACTCAAGAGTGAGTTGATCTAATGCCTATATTGTCTGTCCTTCTGCTAGATGAGAAGGCAGAGATAGAACTTCAGCTAGAAAAATCTGTCAAGCACTGAAATGAATGGAATTAAAGGGAGATTTACTAAATTAAAAGGAAACAACTGTCTCTTGGTGAGTGAAAATGCTTGTATTTATAATTTCCCATGTCTGTTGTCTTTATATGGACCTTGGGGCCAGAGGTTACAACCTTTTTGCTTTAACTTTCCTTAAAATGATTCAATCCTATTTCTCCTCCCATTTTCTCTCTCCCACACTCCAGCCAGACCATTCTCCTCACAGCCCATTCCTAGTTCATTACTGCCTTCAGATCTTTGTTCATACTGATGCTCTGGCTTAGAATACCCCTTCACATTTGGTTTCTTTATTCAAATCGTACCCATCCATGAATGTGAACTCATATTGTGTCTCCTTCATGAAGCCTTCCCAGACTACCTCAATCTATATATTGAGGTATTATTATAATACTTCTAGTCCACACCATTCACCTAGTCCTAGGTCTTCTCATATAATTGTTATTTTTTAATATTTCATCAATCAGTTTATGAATGCCTCCAGAGGATGTGCTATACTTTTTTCTCCTTTGTATCCACTGCCTTGCCCCTTACACTACCTAATCCTGCCCCCTGCTTTCCCACTCCCTACACACACCCATCTCAAAAGACCTAGAACAGGACTGATCACATAGCTCCACTCAGTGAACACTTGTTGAGTTCAACTGAATTGAATCACTACATCGTCGGTACACAAACCATTGGAAATGCAGTGATGGACTGATTTTATTGGATACTCTTTTCTTCTATGTTTACATTGTTGTCACTTCTCCTCCCCCCCAACAAACCTCCCTTGTTTCAAAATAAATGTTGTCAAGCAAAACAAATCAACACATTAATCATATCCAAAGACATATAGACTTTATTCCATATCTCTGTATCAGTTCATTCAAATTTTTACAAATTCTTCTGAATTCTTCACATGTCACTTTTTAGATCAAATGAATATTCCATCAAATTCAGGCACCTCAAAATTAGACATTCTGCAGTTGGTAGATACCCACTTTGTTTTTAGTTCTTTGCCAATGCAAAAAAAATTTTGCTGTAATATTCTTGTCTACCCTATTATCTCCCTTCTATGTCCAACCATTCACTTTTGTAAATTATATTTCCAGTCATATCTCCAAATTTCAATTACATATACATACCTGAAAGTATATTTAAACAGAAGTACATGTCCATAGGTGAACTCAGAGAGAGACACATTTATATACACCCAGACCCAGAGGGATAAAACAAATTTCTTTCCTACTTCCTCTCTCCAGGTATTCTCTTCCTCACCCTCCTCAGGTCAGCCTTCTAACTTTGTCATTGTCCCTCCCTGGGACTCAATTTCTTCATCCCTAAAATGATGATGTTTGGGCTAGATTTTATCCTTTTTTTGGTGTGTCAAAGACTCTTTTGGCAGTTTGGCAAAACTGATGAATCCTTACTAAGAATAATATTTTTAAATTCATGAAATAAAACACAATGGATTAAAAAAAAAACCTCAATTGTATTGAAAAATAGTTGCCAAAATATTAAAAAAAAACAAGTTAAAAAAAGCAGTGGGTTATGAACTCCTAGACCAGATGATCTCTAAAGCTTTTCCTGGTTCCAAATCTGTATTCCTATAGAATTGTATGCAGTCAGTGTTATCATTTCTCTCTACCATTATCATCTAGAATAGGCCAGTAGAATGTAAGGTATTGAGGACAGACATTGTTTTGTTTTTGTATTTATGTTTCTGTTGCCTTGCTAGAAGCCTTGTATATAAGGAGGCTCTTTGAAATGAAAGAGGACAATCTCATAATAACTGTTCCAATCTATCAAGGAGGACCCACCCAGCAGATGGGAAATAGCACAGACTTCACCATTAATAGAAATGCCTATTTCCTACTGAAAGGGCTAAAAGTAAGCAAATTCTCCCACACTTCTATAGTGTTTTATAGTTTTATGAAAAATTTCCTCACAATTCTATGGAATAGATAGTGTATCCCTAGTAAAAGAGAAAAACCATTAGACTTCCTGGCAGCAGACCTAGCTATACGTACTTGCTTACACATTTATCAGCTGCATGAGCCTAAAAAGAAAGATTTAACCTTTTGAGATTGTTTCTTCATTTCTCAAAGGGAGACATACTACCTATCTATAAGGTTGTTAGGAAGAAAGCTACAGAAATGTGAGCTATAATTATTAGCCCCATTTTATAGCCATTTGTTTGGTAAATGACAGATCTGGGGATATAAACCCAAGTCTTCTGGATTCTAAGTCTGATACTCAGTTCCCTACTACTTCCACATCTGGAAATTTCCAAATACCTAAATGTTTGCTGTCATGAAGACAAAACATGCAATTACTTCTTGGCCTAGTGATCCTATTTCATAGCATTTAGGAGAGTTTACTGAAGTCTCCAAGTCCATAAAGTCTCTAATAATTGGCAAAAGTCAAAGCTTTCTCTGTGAGGCCTAGGATGCACCTATGAATTCAGGTTATGTTGATACCAAATGGACAGGCATACTGAATCATTTGACTGATAGATCATTTTGACAAACAGTAGTCTAGTAGTCTGTTCAGCCCAGGTGACTATGGAAATGCAGGCAGGCTTAGGTAATCTGTGAAGAAAAATCAGTCAATTGGGGATAGAGATTAAGTCAAATCAGTTAAGAATGGTAGAACAGAATCAAGGCTGATTGACTGAATTTTTCTATTTTCAACTGATTGGTGGGTACTGTGAAGATAAGTTGGAGGAGGTATGCTGGGCAGAAAAATGGTTTATTAGACATAAGAAATGGAAAGGGCTTTAGAAGTCACTTAATTCAACTCTTAATTTTATAAACAAGGAATAAGAAGACTAGTGAAGTATCACAGGTATGAACTGGCAAATGTTTAACAACTGGCTCTATAAAAAAAGATGTGTGTGTATGTATATACATATATTCAGGATACAATTTTGAAGTTTAATCAGGGTTCAGCGGGGTGGCTTTCAGTGGACAGAAAGTCCTAGGCTCAAATCTGGCCTTAGACATTTCCTAGCTGTATGACCCTGGGTAAGTTGTTTAACATTCACTGCCCAGCCCTTACTGCTTTTCTTCCTGGGAACATGATATTGATTGGAAGATGGAAGTAAGGGTTTTTTCAAGTTTAATTTGATTATCAACATTTTCTCCATCACTCTTAAGTATAGACAAAGCAACAAAATAATTAAGTCAAACCTTGATCTGTAGTGTTTGCAATTTCTTGGATATAAATGCTCACTGAAAAATTTAACAATTAGCTCTTACAAGCTGGTTCAAGTTGTTTTCAGCATTTCCTTAAATATAAGTGGCACAAATACTTGAAGAAATCTGTAATTTTGGGTGAACTGCCTCCATCAATACAGATTCCAGCCTATCTCTGATTTTAGTAGGCAAGTCCTAGATTGTTGCTTGAGGAACAGAGGAATTAAGTGACTTGCCCAGGTCCACACACTATTAGGAGGATTATAGGGTTTTGAATCTAAAACTTCAACTCCAAGTCCAGGGAGACATTGTGCTAAGAGCTTTATAATAATAAACCAAATGTTAGAAGGGAGAGAGAGAGAGTCTATGAGGTGAGTCTCTCTTCTAGCTTTCCCCTGAGGCTGAATATACACTGGGAGACTTTAAGGGGGTGTCACCCCAAAACCGGGTGACCTGGATGGTTGTGCCACCCTACAGGAGTTGGGGTCAAGGCTTCTCTATAAGATGAGGTATTGGGTACCCCAATCCGATTCTGAAAGAGGGCAGGGTTCACACAAGCCCTCCCCAAGGTCAGTCAACTTTACATTCCAAGATGGAGGCAGCCAGACCAAGCTGTGATTCCCCTCCCCCTCATCTCTCAGGCACTCTGGAACGCTCTCTGACTAATGAATGGCTTTTATAAATCACAATTCAGGGATTGGGGAAAAGGGGTGAAGGGCAGAGGGATTTTGGGGTTCTCTCTTCTCTATTTCTATGGGGTCTGTCACTTGGGTGGAAACCTTTGGAGTTCCCACTCCTAAGCATCTCCCCTCGCCTCCTCTCCTTCAATTTCAACTTCTATCCTTTTCTATAATTGCAAGTCAAACTGGAAAGGGTCTCTCAGCAAGGTTGGGTAATGGGAGAAGGAGCCTAAGAGATCGCTCCCCAAATGGAGTCCAAACACTTAGCTGACTCTATGGTTGAAGTCCTGCTAGATGAGAATCAATGGGATCCTTTGACCAGGGAATCGGGCTTTCAATGTCCAAAGAAAGATCCTCAGGAAGCCTTCGGGACTGGATTCGAGCTGTTCTCCTCCTCCCTCTCTCCAGTCCTCTCCTTCTCCTCCTCCAGAGAATTCCCCAGCATCCTTCTGGTCCCAACTGTCAGTAACTGTCACCAATGGCCTTCTTCTGGCTCTTTTTGTCCCATCCCCCATCCTTACAATATCCCGGTTTTGTGTGGTGGGACTTTTCCCAAAAGGCCCACTTAATTCATGCATCACTATTTCCTATTCTTATCTTATGTCCCCCTCCCTCCAAAATAATAAATCCTTATCTTGTCTTATCACTATACTAATTATCTATCTATTCTTATTCTAAGACAGGGTTTCAGAGAAGTTGGTAGGGGGATGAGGGTTGCAATTTATATAACAATATTTACAGGGTACAAAACAATTTTGTAACAAGAAAAGTTTTCCATTAAACACAGTGTCTAAGTTTACAGTGTACCCAAGAGTGTGGCCCCGGCAGTGCATGACTGCTACTTCTTTGGGTAGTTTTACGGCTTCTAGAAGTTTCAGAATGATGTCCCCATATGCAATTTGTCTTCCTCCAGTATGAATCCCCTGTGTTTCCAGATTTGTCTGGTGACAGCTTTATAATTATTATCTCATTTGATCCTCACAACAACTCTGATAGGTAGGTGCTATTATTATCACCATTATATAGATGCAGAAACTGAGGCAAACAGATGTTAAATGATTTGCTGAAGGTCATAGAGCTAGTAAGTTCCTGAGGTAGAATTCGAATTCAGGTCTTCCTGACCCTAGTCCTAGAGTTCTATTTATTGTACTACCTTGTTGCCCTTTAAATATATTAAGCATATGTGTGCCATTTCTGGCTTGACAAAAAACAAAAACTAAAAACATTTTAATGCTGGAACAAATCTTAGAAGCTATCTTTTCCAACTGCTTTGTTTTCCAAATAAGGAAGCTGAGACCCAAAGTGACTTGTTTTAAGATCACATAGTAAGTAATAGAATTAGCATTTGAAACCAGATTTTCTGGCCCCAGATCCAGTGCCCTTTCTGCTTCTATTGATTATGGCTCACATTGTCCTTTGTGTTGTCATTGTCATAATGGCCCATTCTGAAACGCCCAACTCTTTTTCTCTTATAGTGGCATCCATACGATTCTGCATCCCATGTGGTCCCTTCATCTAACACTGAAGCTAACTATCTCTATAGCACTAGCCACATAAGATTGTGATCTCTTTGTGAGCAGGGACTATATTTTGCACTGCTTTCTATTCTCAATTTAGCATTGTGCCTGGCATGTAAAACTTTCAGGACTCACCTGAAAGATAATTAAAATGATAGAAAAAGCACACCACTCTGAACCTCAGAAAAAACAAGCAAACCCCCATACTCCCTTTACTTTTTGTCTTCATAACAACTCTAAGACAGAAGGGCGAGGGCTTGTTGAGTGACTGAGCTAGAGATGTTTAACAGCATCAGTATAAAGCAGATAGATGACACAGTAGATAGAGTGCTGGTCTTGGAATCAGAAAGACTCAGTTTCTTGAGTTCAAATCTGGCCTCATGTACTTATTAGCTGTGTGATCATCTGCAAGTCACTTAATCTTGTTTGCCTGAGTTTTCTCATCTGTAAAATGAGCTGAAGAAGGAAATGGAAAACCTCTCCAGAATCTTTGACAAGAAAACCCCAAACAGGGTCATGAAGGATCAGGCACAATTAAAAAACGACTGAATGTGAACAGAATACAGCATAATAGATACATATACATATGTAACCATGTCTGACACTGAAGAATAATATTTTAAAGCTAGAAAGGACTTCTAAGATTGTTTAATTCAGCCTCCTCATTTTATAGGTCCAGATGGGTTAGATGACTTACCCATGGTTTTATGGCTCTTTAGTGGCAGATTAAAACCCAGGTCTTACGATTCCTAGTTCATTACGCTTTCTCCAACAAGTAGTCAAGGTAAGTACCTTGTCTGAGCCCAAAGACTGATGTGGCATTGCAGCTTAAAATGGGAGGAGGTAAGCAAAGGACTTAGGAGGTCCTTGTACATGTGTGTTGGTCCAAGAGTCAGAGAACTCTGTTCCTTAAGATATCATAGCTGATGGCCTCAAATTAGGATGCTTTCGGTCACACAGGAGTCTGAGGTTCTTGGTTAACTCTCTGTAGCGCAGCCCGTAGAGGTAAGGGGACAGAGCTTTGGGGAGGAGCATCAGGATGTTACAGATGGTCAGTGACAGCCACATCTCAGTCTGTAGGCTTAGGTGGTAATTACGATAGAGCAGTGTTTCAACCACATATGCCAGAAGTGGGCAGAAGTATAAGAAGAGCACCGTGTGGTGCATCAGGAATGTGACACTGGCCCGAGACGTCATGCCCTTCCAGATGCCCAGCTGGCGGGTTTTCACATAGAGGCCAAAGTAGCAAAAGGTAATTAGGAAGAGGCAGAGAAAGAGGCTGGAAACAGAAAGCATGTAGCAGAATTTGACGGCATTATCTCCATGTAGGGTCATTACCAGAATGACGGGGACAGAGCAGATTTCCACTGGACACAATGTTGGCTCCTGCGTTGCCCAAAGGGTGAAGAAGACTGCGGCAGGGAAGAGGCCTGCAAAGACCCAGATGGAAAAGATAAGTTTCTTGGTTCGGAGAAAGGTCAGGATGGAGGCATAGTGCAGCGGCCACAGGATGGCCACGTAAGTGTTGAGCACCATGGCTACGGCGGTGAGGAGGCCCCCGCAGTAGGTCTGTGAGATTAGGAACAGTAGGAGGACACAGGTGTACTTGGGGAGCCGGAATTCAGCCACGTTCAAGATGGTTGAGAGGGTGTAGAAGAGGAGATAGAGAAGATTGTAGAGCAAGGCGCTGCCCAAGATGAGGTATCGGGGTTCCTGGCGGGTGTGGAAGTTGGAGAAGATGGAGAACAAGATGAAGGGGATGATTCCAGCTGCCACCAGCAGGCAGATGATGGGGGAGATGAGGAAGAGCTTCATCTCCTCAAACTGCAACGAGGGGTCCCAGTCCTGCCGCCTAAACAGAGAGCTCTTGTTCAAGGGCAGAGTGTCATTGGTATCTGGCTCCCTGTGGAAGACCAGGGTTGTACTCAGTAAGAAGACCGAGAAACAGACTGTGATGTTCATCTCTTGAATTTCCCAGGAGAGCTGAGGAGAAGAAACCAGCACCTTAGTTGGGAGTTGCTAAGGATGTTTACAAATTCTGGGATGTCAGTGCTGGCCTATGAGAGGTCTAGACCAGGAGTTCAGGGGGTTGGAGAAGAGTGGCAGATAGCATATGTATAAGCAGAGGGTTCAAGATTAGGCAGTTAATTAGAAAAAGATTATGTAGGGGCAGCTAGGAGTATATTGAGCTGTGAGGTCTTGGGTTCAAATCTGGCCTCTTCCTAGCTTGTGTGTCCCAGGGCAAGTTACTTAACCCCCATTGTCTGTTCCTTACCACTCTTCTGCCTTGGAACCAATTCTTAGTATTGATTTTAAGACGAAAGGTAAGGGTTTTAAGAAAAAAAAAAGACTACATAACTTAGGGCTTCTATGTGCTCAGTGGTTAGAAAGCCAGGCCTTAATTTCAAATCTAGCCTCGGACACTTCCTAGCTGTGTGACCCTGGGGCAGTCACTTAACCCAGTTTGCCTCAGTTTCCTCATCTATAAAATGAGCTGGAGAAGAAGATGGCAAACTACTCCCATATCTTTGCCAAGAAAACCTCAAATGGGGTTAAGGCGTGCCAGGCATGACTGACAAATGATTGAACAACACATCCTTGCAAAGTTAATTACTACAGATATCATTATAAAGAAACAGACCTCCAAGATATTATGTGATTTGTCAGTGGAAACAAAGTTAGGAAATCTCAGAGGCTGGATTTGAACTCAGAATCTTCCACCACTCTACTATTCCAAATTGACATCCTTGAGTTCATTAGGCAAGGCTACCCTATGGAGTCTGGGCATTCCATGGCCACAGGATAGGGAGAGGCAGGGAGTAAAGTCAGAGCAAGAAGTCTATGGTTGGTATCAGAAGAATTAAAACAAGCAAGAAGGACCCCTGAGGAAGCAGGTTTTTGAACTTGCAACAGCCTAGCGATCCAGCTGGTTTAGGACTGTGATCTGAGGACTGGGGCTGGCTGCCCACATCTTATGCTCTCTGAAGAAATAGATGGGTAAGGATTGGCAGGCATGAGATAGGAACTTGCAAGAGGTGAAGCTTACCTTTCAGGGCTTTGGGTGATCGCAGCAACTGCTTAAGGCAGAGACAGGGCTAGGCTGAGTTGACATGGCAGTGTTAGGTCAGAGGAAACAAGCTGACTTTTGTCAGACTGGTGTCCCTGGTAGAAAGTTCAAGGTTGATAAAATATTAAAGCCTATTCAGCAGATCCACGAGATACTTTCCCCAGTAGAAGATGGGATTCTTTCCTCCTAAAAAAATCACCTGCAACAGAAAGCACCAGTCCTCCCTGAGTCTGCTCAGAGTTCTAGTGTCCTCAGATCACTCTCTTCTCAGTAAGTATTCAATTCGTGACAATAAATTCCCAGGTCTGTACCCATTGCTTAAGCATAACAAGGCAGCAGCAGATGGAGTATTGACTTGATTAAACAGAGAGAGATAAAAAAAGATGTTCTGGCAAAGTAAAGTCATAAATGGGATCAGCTGACCAGCCAGCAATTGTGTGCTGGTGCCAAATTTATTGATCAGACAAAATCAATTAAAGTAACATTATTTAAAAAAACCATTTATAAATAGTGTGCCACAAGGCAATGTGCATAGTAGATAGAAGGCTGGCTGTCCAGTCTGAATGATATGGGTTCAAATCCTGCCTCTGAGGCATCCTGGCTATCTGATCATGAGTAAGTCACTTAACCTTTCAGTCTGAGGTAGTTCTTGAAGACCATGAATTATTACACATGGATTAGCTATTCACACCTGTGGAGAGAGTTGTCATACGGAAATTTTCACATATCAGTGAAATAATAGGGCAATGAATTTTCTCCCTGGTCTTACTCCCTTCCCTCTAGTGCACCAATTTGTGGTTAATGGAAATAGTAAGAATGACTTGCATTGATTTTTCTTAAAATGTTTTATTGACATATTTTGCTTTTACATTACCTTCATTTCTGATTATACTCATCCCTGATTCTTCTTTTCCAATGAGTCATCTTTTATGAGAAAGAGGAAAAACATTAACCAGTTAATCAAAATTAATCAACACATCAACTCAGTCTAGCAGGATATGCAATGTTCCACACCCATAGTCCTCTGACTATACAAAGAAGGAGGGAGGTGAGTTTTTTCTTCTCTTCTTTTTGGTGGAGGGGTCAGTGCTTTATATTTTTCAAAGCATTTTCATATTTATTATAGCATTCAATCTTCTGTCTTTTTAGGTAGGCAGGACAGGACTTGGGAGAGGACTCTGAGGTCAAGGGACTTGCCCAGTGACACAGCTAAGATTAGAACCTAGGTTTATTGATTCTCAGTCCAGAACTTTTATGGACAAGCCTTGAAAATTATACATCTACTGGTATACCCAGAGATCATATAAAGGGGATGGAGATGTTTTTGTATCTTGTTTCTTCCTTTCTCAAGGAGCTCATTACTCCTTTCTTTTTTTTTTTCTTGCTTGAGTAATGCTAAATTCTGCTGGAGAGTCATCTAACTATCCCAAAAGGGCTCACTGTGAAATGATGTCATTTACTGTCAACAAGGCCCTTGTTGCTTCCTGGTAATCTTTTCATTCTTCCCTGATTAATCTTCTATCACACTTTGCACACAGCTGATTATAAACTCTCTCCTCAAACCTCCCAACCACTTCTTCTCTATTCCTTCTTAGAAGAGGTTCTTGTTTTCTACTTAAATGAGAAAAAAGAGGCTATTTGTTGAGAGCTCTCACTTTCCCTCCATGTCTTGCCTCAAAACCACTCTTCATTTTTACTCCTTTTTTCTTCCCTTGTTCCATTCTCTGATGAATTAGCCTTCTCTTTTCCAAGGTGAAGTCTTCCACAGTGCTCTTCCTCCCACCCACACTCTCTCTTCTGTAACTCTACCCCTTCTATCATTCTCTCTTTCACCTTCAGTCTCTCCTTATTCACTGGCTCCTTCTCTGTCACTTGGAAATATGCTCAATTCACCCTCATGCCTTAAAACCCTGTATTTTACTCTGCCACTTCCTTAAATTGTTTATCCAAATTTCCTTCCTTTCAAACTCCTAGAAAGAACCATCTACACTTTTGCTTTCATTTTTTTAAACCCTTCACTCACTGCTCAGTTCTTTGTAATTTGGCTTTCAGTTTGCTACTGGACTGAAACTGCTCTGCCCAAGGTTATCAATGATCTTTTAATTGCTCAGTCTAATACCTTTTTCTCCATTCTACTAGACCTCTTCACAGCTTTTTTTTGAACCCTTACCTTTTGTCTTAGTATCAGTTCTAAGACAAGAGCAGCCAGGGCTAGGCAATTGGATCCACAGTCACACAGCTAGAAAATGCCTGAGGACTGAGGCCAACCTTTTCATAGCTTATGACTCTATTAATGGTCCCTTCCATTTGACCCTACTTTTTTCTTCTGGATTCTATGACGTTGTTCCTCCCTTTCTAACTTTCCCCTACTTCAATCTCATTTGCTAGATCATTATCATCCTCTAATGTGGACAACCCCCAAAGCTCTGACTCCTGCCCTCTTTTCTTCTTTCTTTATATTCTGCCCAAATTTCTGCAGTTAACTCCTAAGTATATATCCAGCTATAATCTCTCTCCTGACTTCTAGTTTCATTTTACCAACTGCCTAGTAGATGTCTCCATCTGGACAACCTTTATACATTTCAAACTCAACATGTCCAAAATAGAAATTTTTATTTCCCCTAAATTTGTTACTTCCACAAACTTCCCTGTGTCTATTTATGGCATCATCATCTTTCTAGTCACTTAAGTCTGCAACCTTGAAGTCATCATTGGTTCTTCCCTCTCCCTCATCCCTTATCTAATCAGCAAAATAAACAAACATTTGTTGACCTGATTTTCCCAGTATCTCTTAAGTTCATTCTTTTCTCTCATCATACAAGTTCTAGCTCAAGATCAAGCTCTCATCAATTCTTGCTTGAAATATTACAATGGCCTCCTCACTGCTCCCTTTGCTTTCACTTTCTCCCCTATCTAATCCACTCTTTACACAGCTGCCAAGTTGATATTCTCAAAACAAATATATGACTGTGTAACTCCTCTCCTCTCCACTAAAAAATCTGGCCCAGGTCCAGTGTCCTTTCTACTGCACCACCCTGCCTCTACTGATTACAACTCATACTGCCTTTCACATTTTTGTTGTCATCATGGACCATTCTGAAATGTCTGAGTTTTTTTCTCTTACAGCATCATCAATATGATCCTGCATCTTGTGTGGTTCCTTCATCTAACACCAAAGCTAATGAACACTATAGCGCTGGGCATAAGACTATGAGCAGAGACTATTTTGCCTTTCTTTGTGTGCCTGGCACTTAAATGCTTGTTGATTGACTGACTGAGATTCTCTCTGTATCTATATATAAACTCAGCTTTTTTGTTAGAATCAGTACTGTATATTGGTTCTAAGGCAGAAGAGTGGTAAGTTGGGATTAAGGGAATTGCATAGGGTCACACAGCTAGGAAGTTTCTGAGGTCAGGTTTGAACCCAGAACCTCCCAACTCTAGGTCTGGCTCTCAATCCACTGAGCCACCTTAGCTACCTTCCACCCAACAGTCTGCTAGTTTTAAAGATGTAGGCAGCCAGTCAAAGAGGCTACCACCACCCATATGATAGAGGACTGAAGAAGCCTTCATGTTAGGCAGTCTGGACATGCTCAGACAAGCCTGAGTTATACTGGTACCACATCTGGGCTGTTATACCTTACTATCTCTGCATGACTGGCCCATTTCCTTTCTTGATCATATCATTAATGTTGCTTCTCATATCCAAGCTATTGTGAATAATATTCTGCAATCTATTTATACCCACCATATGTCTCTTCATTGTCATTTGGGTAATGTGAAATTTGGATTCTTCCAAGACGATGAATTTCCTTGATTTCTAGCCAGATAATTGCTAGGGGAATACTGGCATTAAAAGATGGATTTCGGTAACAAGGACATCTAGCAATCACTAATTTCCCAAATTCGATTCAGCATACCCACTTCCTTTTGTTGGATTCTACGTTTTTTTCTCTGAGAGGACATATCCACGTAAAGTTGATGAAACAAAAACATCTCAGAAGCAAACAACTTCTTTCCTGGTTCTTGGCTCTAAATTCTTTCTTAGATAGCCAACAGGATTAATTATCCTCAATAGCCCCATGAGTTTCTCTCTCTCTCTCTCTCTCTCTCTCTCTCTCTCTCTCTCTCTCTCTCTCCCTCTCTCTGGTTTTTTTCATAGGATTACCATAGATTTTAAGTTGGAAGAGACCTCAGAAGTAATCTAGTCCCTTCATTTTATAGATGAGGAAACCGAGGCAGACAAGAGGTTAAATGATTTTCCCAGGGTCACACAGCTGGCAAATGTTTGAAGATAGGTTTGAATTTAAGTCTTCCTGAGCCCAGGTTTAGTCCTCAATCCACTGCATCACCTAGTTGCTTTTATATCTATAATCATAATAGATTAGATTATTCTATTGTATTATATTGTAGTGTTTTAAGGTTTATTGTAGTGTTTTAAGGTTTAAAAAAATAAGTTAACTCTAGGTCATATAAATATTATTGTTTTTACTTCATAGTGGGGAAATGGAGACATGGAGAAGCATAATAATTTTTCAGCATCCCCAAATTACTAAATATTTGAGCCAGGACTAAATCCATGTCTTTTGATTCTATATAATATGACCATACAACATACTACGGCACATTGCCTCTCTGTCAGAAATATAAGTAATAGTTTTGGCTTCTGGGAGAAACTGCACCCAAAGCCTCTGAGATAAGTAGCATGAAACCTGCCCTTAAGTCAGCTTTGTAATTCGTGACAAAAGAAATACTAAAATAAGTAAAGAAGACACATTTAGTTGAGCAGCAGGGAAGAATTCATGACTATAGAGATTTCTTTGACAATAAATGAGTTAAATATACAATTTTTGTATATTCTAAATCAGTGCCTGGGAAAAACCCAGGTTGCCCAAGTTATGGCTCTTGCTTTGAACAGTTTCTTTAAATTCATTCATTCATATTAACTGAGGGTCTACTATGTGCACAGCCAGCCCTTTGCTGGGATGGTGGTGGTGGTGGTACAGAACCCTGCTTATCTGGTTGAGGGACAAATCTAATTAAAGTGAACAGAGGGAAAATTAAGTATCTAAAATTAAAAGTATTTACTACAAACTGGAGAAGGAGTTTTGAGGGCTTGATCCAAGGGATTGCCTAATCATGGAAGTCTTCATGGAGGATATAGGACTTGAGCTGGACTTTGAAAGCTGGATAAAATTTAGTTCAAAAGAGATTGGGGGAGCAGCTGGGTGGCTCAGTGGATTGAGAGCCAGGCCTAGAGAATGGAAGTCCTGGGTTCAAATCTGGCATCAGACACTTCTTAGCTGTGTGACCCTGGGCAAGTCATTTAATCCCCATTGGCTAACCCTCACCTCTCTTCTGCCTTGGAACCAATACACAATATTGATTCTAAGACAGAAGGAAAGGGTTTAAAGAGAGAGAGAGAGAGATTGGGAGGGAGGTATAATAATAATAGGGAAGACATTGCAGGCAGGGGAAACAGGATGACTACTGTAATGTCCTTAGCTTTTCTGGCTCAGGGAATGAAGGCTACACAGAAGCAAGGTCTGACAGACAGGGAAGCATTAATGGGAAGATTCAGGTTAGCTGAGGCCTTAGGCAAACATTTCTAATCCTCCCCCTAGAAAAGAGGGCAAATTCTGACTCATAGCTCTTTATTTGGTAACTAAATATTTCTGCCTGAGTCAGAAATTTGTGGATTGCTGGTTGGGTAGGAGGGAGTCAATGTAATGTCACAGATTCAAAACTGTCTACAGCATTGTCAACTTTTAACCCAGTCTCACTGTTTTATTCATTTTCCCCAAATTAAAAATAGTTGGAAAGAAGCCTAGTTTGCTGAAGATCTCTAGAGGGATAGCATGGGGTCATTGACTGTTACAATGTCACATTTTGAACTTAAACTTCTTTTACATTAGGTGATGTAGCAAAAATCTAGAAACTGTTATTCACATGAATTTTCAGTTGTTTTTCAGTTGAGACTTACACTTTGGTTTAAAAAATTATTTAGAATATTTTTCTGTGGTTACATGATTTGTTATTTTTCCCACCCCTCTCCCCTCCCCCTTCCTGGAGCTAACAAGCCATTCCACTGGGTTATATGTGTATCATTGTTCAAAACCTATTTCCATGTTGTTCATATTTGCAGTAGAGTGATCTTTTAACAACAAAACCCTAATCATATCCCCATCGAACTATGTGATTAACTCTATGTTTTTCTTCTGTGTTTCTACTCCCAAAGTTCTTTCTCTGGATGTGGATATGGTTCTTTCTCACAGACTCCTCTGGATTGTCTTGGATCCTTGCATTGCTGCTAGTAGAAAAGTCTGTTACGTTTGTGCCACAGTGTATTGGTCTCTGTGTACAATGTTCTTCTGGTTCTGCTCCTTTTGCTCTGCATCAATTCCTGGAGGTCTTTCCAGTTCACATGGAATTCTTCCTTTTTTTTATTCCTTTCAGCACAATAGTATTCCATCACCAACATATACCATAATTTATTGAGCCATTCCCCAATCAATGGACACCCCCTCATTTTCCATTTTTTTGCCATCACAAAGAGCGCGGCTATAAATATTTTTGCACAAGTATTTTTCCTTATTATCTCTTTGGGGTACAAACCCAGCAGTATGGCTGGATCAAGGGCAGGCATTCTTTTAAAGCCCTTTGGAAATAATTCCAAATTGCCCTTTAAAATAGCTCATAGTTAATAAGTATCTCATGCTGGATTTGAACTCAGGTCTTCCTGTCTCCAGGCCCAGGGCTCTATCCGTTGAGACACCTAGCTGCCCTAACTTCCTCTGACAATTAATTGTTGGCACCTCTTCTTTGTTACCATATTGTTGGATGAGGACCCTGAAGGTGGCTTTCGACTCTAACAAATCTAGTGTTTTTACAAATAGTCAGAAAGCAATGAATTCAGTGGGATCTTTTTTGTTCCAGTTGGCTGCATGACTATAAAGATGTGGCCTCTTGGCTAACAGTGTTTTCAAAAGCCTGTCCATGCCCCTTTCAAACCTTTATCAAGAGTGCTCTGGCTGTGTATATAGATTATTTTCATAGATTTTTTTTAGAGATAGGAAAATAGACATATGGACTGGACCATCCATTATAATAAAATTTAACAGACAATTATTAAATGCCTAGTAGGTCACAGGAATTGTGCAAGATGTTGGGAATAAAAATATGAAAAATTATACAATCTGTCTGTTTTCAAGGAGCCTATAGTTAGTGCTGGAATGAGGGGAAATGACATACACAAATAGATATAATATAAGGTAGAATATAATAGGGTAAAGGAAAGCCATTCAAGGCCTTATGAAAAATTTAATGAGAGAGAAATCACTTTTATCTGGGGCATAGGAGAATGAAATCTTTGTGGATGAAGTGGCATTCAGTGAAGTCTTGAAAAAAATGGAAGGACTACAGAATCCTATGGGGAGGGGTATCATTAGCAAAGACACAGAGATGGGAAAGGGCAGAATAAGAATAGAGGATGGGAGCTGGCCTAGTTTTTCTGGAACATAGAATTCATAAAGGTGAGAAATATAATATAAAGCTGGGTAGATATGTTGGGAGTATATTGTAAAGGACCTTGAATGCCAGTGTCATGAATTTAAATTTTATTTGAATGGTCAATGGGAAACCACTGAAGGATTTTTAGTAAAAGAGTGATGTGATAATAGCCATGCATTAGGCAACTAAACTAATGTGGAGAACTGATTGAAGAAAGGATAGACAGGAGACAAGAAAACCAGTGAAGAGGCTATTATAATAGTATAGGAAAGAAGAGCTAAGAGTCTGAACTAGGGCAGTTGCTGTAGAATTGGAGAGGAGAGCCTGAATTTGAGAGGTATTGCAGAGGTAAAAATATAAGTTTTGGTACCTGCTTAGAGGAATGGAGTAAGAGACAGAAAAGAGTTTCAAAGATGACTTCCAGGAACTGGGAGGAGATACCATTAGCAAAGATAAAGAAATCAATTGCTATCTGTTGTTCAGTTATGTCCAACTCTTTGTGACCTCATTTAAAGTTTTATTGGCAAAGATACTGGAATGGTTTGTCATTCTTTTCTTCAGCTTATTTTCCAGATGAGGAAATTATGGTAAACAAGGTTAAGTGACTTGCCTAGGGTCACAGAGCTAGTAAGTGCCTGAGGCCAGATCTGAACTCAGGAAGATGAGTCTTTCTGACTCCAGACCTGGCACTCTCTCCATTGTACCATGTATCTTCCCTGATTTAAAAAAAAAAGTATGCAGCAGAATGCCTGGCACTTATGTTGTTGTTCAGTCATGTCTGCCTTTTCATGACCCTGTAAACCATACTGTCCATGGAGTTTTCTTGGCAAAAATATGGGAGTGGTTCGTCATTTCCTTCTCCCATGGATTAAGACAAATAGGTTAAGTGAATTGCTGCGTCACCCAGTTAATAAGTGTCTAAAGCTAGATTTGAATTCAAGTCTCCCTATCTCCAGGCACTCTATCCAATGAATCATCTAGCTGCCTAAATTTATTTTCCGCAACCAAATTCTAAGTTTTTTAGGTGCTCAAAAAAGGCTATTTGTTGATTGAGAACAGCAGTGCTGCTTGATTTTCTTTTTCCTCCATTCCATTGATGTCTAACACTGTGTACATAGTAAATGCTCAATAAATTCTTAACACATTGAATTATTTAGCTAGCACTTAGATGTGCTATTGTTCACTACTGACCCACTAGAAGGACATCTATCTTAATTTAAACTATACTGCACTCTTTGTAGTGGCAAAAAACTGGAAAACGAGGATATGCCCTTCAATTGGGGAATGGCTGAACAAATTGTGGTATTGCTGGTGATGGAATATTATTGTGCTCAAAGGAATAATGAACTGGAGGAATTCCATGTGAACTGGAACGACCTCTAGGAATTGATGCAGAGTGAAAGGAGCAGATCCAGGAGAACGTTATACACAGAGGTGGATACACTGTGGTAAATACCAAATGTAATGGACTTCTCTACAAGCATTGATGCAATGATCCAGAACAACTCTGAGGGACTTATGAAAAAGAACACTATTCACATTCAGAGGAGGAACTATGGGAGTAGAAACAAAGAAGAAAAACAACTGCTTGATCACATGGGTCAATGGGACA
This sequence comes from Gracilinanus agilis, assembly GCF_016433145.1. Classification (NCBI taxonomy): domain Eukaryota; kingdom Metazoa; phylum Chordata; class Mammalia; order Didelphimorphia; family Didelphidae; genus Gracilinanus; species Gracilinanus agilis. Next base: position 324,107,457 of record NC_058132.1, on the reverse strand, counting down.
TGATTTGGGATGTAAACTCTAAATGACCACCCTGGTGCAATTATCAATAATATGGAAATAGGTCTTGATCAATGACATATATAAAACCCAGTGAAAATACACATTGACTATGAGTGAGTGGTGGTGGAGGGGAGAGAAAGAACATGAATCATATAACCATGGAAAACTTTTCTTTAAAAAAAATTAAACTATAGTGTGTGTATTGGTGTGCATGGAACCATCCACAGTATCAGGAGTTTGGGATGCTGTGGAACTAGGAAGTAGAAAGAGCTATTGTGAACATGGTAGAGAATTCCTTCTTGGAGAGAGGCTGATGTGGAAAATGGCTGATTGTGTTGACACCTCAACAATGTTTAAGGCTTCTGGTGCCTAGAAAGGATGCGAGTGCTTGGGAAATCCAGTTAATATAAATACTGGACATTAGTGGAGAGCATTTGATTGGAATTAATAGAATGCATGTAAGAGGAGGACAAGTAAAGACTGGGAGATGTAGTGCAGAGATTAGAGGAATTTTCCCCTTGTGTTATTACTATGAGTCAGTCTAGGGAGTTGCTCAAAGGTATTTATGTTCATCGGGGTTCCACGTTGTATAGCTGCTAAGCTCACACAGAGAGCTTAAGGATGGGAAGCAAGAAGTGATTCAATTGTGTGGGATCCAGCCCGAAATGTATTAGCTAAACCTGCTTTTGTCTTGCATCCTTTGCACAAGGCACACTGAATACTGGGTATTCAGACTCTCTCCCCTTCCCTCCAGTGACCCAGATCACAAAGCAGCCTGGGGGTAGAACTGAAGTTTGTAACTTATAATCACTTTTGCCCCTCTAAACAGTTGCCTCATTGCAACATTAACATGCCTGAACCTAAATGAAAAAAAAAACAGGTTTTAGAGCTAGGAGTAAGGGTAGCCCAAGGTAAACAGCTGTTGGTTGCACAAGATGGGAGGAGGTGGGAAGGGAGGCAGGGATAATTTTTTATATGTTGTTTTTATAAACATACAAGTTTTCAATGCCAGAGAATTACCCTATAAATGGTGTGTGAGTACAGAGAGGGCCCCTATCTGTTCCAAGACCTACTGTAGATGGCTGAAATCTCGAATATAAGCAGATACCTACTGACCACACACACACACACACACACACACACACACACACACACACACACACATGCTCTCTCTGCCTGCTTCTGTTTGATCTATGGCTCCCATTCTCCTTCCATTGCTATCCTTCCCAAGTGACAATGAAAAAGTAAAAGTGAAAGCAGAAGAGACTTGATACCCTACAATGCTTTGTGGTCAAAGTTTCTGAAACTGTGGACAGACTTCTGGCTTATCAAAGTTGGCCCAAATCACAGAAAGCAAAACTGTAGATAAGGGGATCCTATTGTATATTATTTTTTGATGTCTAGTTGATAAGATACAATAAATTCTCAAAGTTGCCAGTAAATAGGAATGCACAGGGGATCAATTTTAGAATCTTGACTAGGGCACAAAATACTTTCTTCTGCCCTCCCGAAACATCTTGATTTCATCAGCACTGACCTAATCCCATCACACTTATGCCTTGACAATATTTGCATAGTTATTTGCTGTTGGAAATCAGATCTTGTTATTGTTCAGTTGTTTCAGTGGTGCCCAACTCTTTGTGACCCCATTTTGTTTTTTTTTTGGTAAAGATACTGTAGTGGTGTGCCATTTCCTTCCCCAGCTCTAGATGAAGAAACTGCGGCTAACAGGGTTATGTGACTTATCTGGGTCATCATATAGGTAGTAAGTGTCTGGGATCAGATTTGAACTCATGTCAACTCTTAAGCCTGGAGGTCAGTCTACTGTACCACCTAGCTTCCCTGTTGGAGACCAGAGGGGTAATACAAATTGTTTTAGTGGGTTGTCTTTGTGCTTCTAGTGCTCTTGACATGATCCAGTATGAAAGATCATTGAACAGGGAATAAGCCTTTTAAAAGTCCTTAGGCAATTTTTAAAATTTCTGTATTCTTTAATTTTCTCAACCGTCAAATGGAGATAGTGATACTTGCCCTACTTGCTTCACAGGTTGTTGTAGAGATCAAATGAGTTAATGGATAAGAAAGCACATTGAAAAAAAGGGAAAAGATGAATGACCTGCCAACGAAAATAGACATTAGATTCTTTCACTGTATGTTTTAGAGAGCCAATGGTAGAAAAAGGTGAATGGTCCAGCCTTTTCTGAGCCCATCTTTTCTGAGAATAGGAATTAAAATCTCAGAGGAAGTTTCAGCATTTTATTATTGTTAGAGTCTGTAACTTGGCCTTTTGTGTCTTCTTTTGTTCATGAGGGATCTGCGGTGCCCTGCAGTGGCAAAGCAAAACAGAGAGTCACATTCTCCTTTCTCAGATTCTTGTCCTTTCCTGAACCCATACCCAGGAGAGACGGAAATGAGGTAGTCTTTCCTATCTACAAACTTGCTGTGGTACAAACCTAAGCATAAGGAAAGAAATTCTGACTTTTCTCCCAGTACCACTTTGATAGTCATGCAAGAATCATTAAGGATATCTCCGGACTTTCCCCAAACCCATTCCCTTCTTCACCACAGAATAGTGCTTGCTGTGCTGTGGATAAGTCTCAGACTGTGATTCCACTTTAGTTTTCTGCTAGAACAGTGACTTTGGGCCTTTTCTCACTGTGACACCAAATGGGATAACAATGAGATTTTGGATTTTATGATCTAAAAGGACTTGAAGAGAGTCATTATTGAATTAAAAAAAACTGATGAAATTCATAAGAAACAATGATGATCATGATAAAGATATAAGCTTCAAGTAGCCCTTTGACCTTTGGGCTTCTCCCTAAAACTCACTCCATCCATTAATGGCCTTGGACTCCCTGAAAGGCAGGTAAGAAGTAAAGATGGTGATGACATCTACTTCTGAAAAGCTGGTGCATCTCTTAGGCCTTATTGGTAGGAGGCTGTCATTGTTGTTACTGTGGGAGCCCCATATCTCTAAAAAGAACTCATTAGCCATCCCTTTGTTTAACTAAGAGGTTGGGGAACAGTTTTTTTCCTCTTGATCTCCTTCATAACCCTGCTGTAGCTACTCTTCTAATTCAGAACCAAAGTAATAGAGATGTTCCATCAAATGCTAACAGAACGCTAGCTTGCTTTTGTTTTTGGTTTACTGTCTCAATACTGAATCTCTGACCAGTAAAGTTTTATAGGGAGTGTCCCAAAAGTCTTAGTTCAGTGGTGTTAAGCTTTAGTAGCTTATCTTTCTGGTGTCTTAGAGATAATATCTTTCTGGTACTTGGAGATAATTAAAAAAATTAGTTTCATTGTTGCCTTTTATTTTACTTTCATTTCCCTTAATATCTCTCCTCCATATTATACTATTCCTGAGTGTTGTATGGAAGAATTTAGATTTAGAGCAACATCAAATACCTTATATCAAGATAAATTCCTAGATAAGCACCTAGATAAAAAATAGTAATGTCATAAATAGAGAAAACATGGGAAAAAGTTATGTATCAAATCTAAGAAGAGAAGAAAAGATCATGACCAAATAAGGAATAGAGAGGATCACAGAAAATAAAATGGCTAATTTTGATTGTACAAAATTAAAAGTTTTTTGAATAAATAAATGCAGTAAAGTTAAGATTAAAAGGGAAACAACTTAAAGAAATCTTTGTGGCAAGCTTTTCTGATAAACTTTTCTTTCTTTCTTTTGTAAGAAATTAAATTTAGGTTTTATGTTAAATATGAGAATTCTAAAGTAATATTATGGTCACTGATTTAAAGATATTACAACTAAAGTCGAAAATGACTTTTAGTAGCTTTATTTTCAAAGAGGTAGAAAAGAATGAAAATGGAAAAGGTAGCTAAAGAGACAGGTTTTAATAAGCCTACTAGTCCTTCTCTGATGAAGTGAGGTTCAGCCCTGTAGAGGCTTTCCCACATCCAGTGGTGTCTTCAGCTAGAGTTCCACCAACTCAGCCTCCTCTAAAGCCACAGCACGGATCTCCAGAACCAATCTCTCCAGAAGCCAAGGAAGTCCAATTACTCACCCACCCAAAATGAACTCCAAAGGAGAGGACTGAAGGCCAAATCCCACATCAAAGTCTTCCAACACCAAACTCCAAAGGAGAAGATCCAGGAGCAGTCCTCCAATATAGAGAGCCAGTTCCCTATATGGTAGGGGTCCTCAGTGGTGTTTTGTGGCATCGGATTGTTAAGACAGGAAAAAGAAACTGAGAACAGCCAAACTAATGGTTAGCCCATGCTGATCCAATGCTATGGGATTTGGACTTTATTTTATACTGGTTTCAAACAAAGAACACAAAGAAAGAGTCACAGCTGTGAAGGGGTTACAAATCATACACAACCCATTAAAGTCTAAAAAGTAGAGATATAGGTACAAGGACAAGGGCCAAATTCCAACCACCAATTAGTAGGGGTTAATTCTGGGAGCAGAAACATATTTCATAGAGATGTTTACTAATTGGGTTCTGCCTTGATTTACAGGTCTGCACCTGGTCAGATAGTCTGGACTAGATTGTCTGTCTAGGCCTTATCTAAATAATATATTTTTTAGGGTTCAGGCCTCTTAATTATCAAGGAGAGAAATTGTTAACTCAGTAGCTGATGGTCTGCTTAAGGGCTCAAAGCTTTCCAATAAGAATATTGAGAAAGGTGGGGATCTAAAAATGAGTCAAAAGAGGAACCTCAGATTTTTACCTTAGATGGCCCATTCTATCTGCATCTGACATGCAGTGCAGAAAAATCATACACACAGTTTTAGTTGCCGATGATTTTGTAATGGGATCCAGATAAAACATCTATTACGGACTCTATTTTTCTAAATGACTCCTAATAGCTTCTTGGAGGGGTCAAGTTGTTTTTGGATTAACCTACCTGCTGGTACCAGAGCTTTTCAGGGCTCAGGTGACCAGGACCAAATACAAAGACTGCCTCAGCCTGGATTGGTCACGTAGGGAATCCAGATAACAGGCCTTAAATTTGACCCTATTTCTCCAATGGGTTTCTACACTCCAAGAAGCAGTTCAAGAGTCAAAGTCCAAGGTTGAAGATCGAAGGTCCCCTTGACAGGAAATTCAGGACTTTTTATAGTCCTTTTTCCATGTCCCTTCCTGTCCCTTCCTCCACTTTACAGGAACCAATCGCAGTCTTTCAATTTGCCTAGCACTGTTCAGGGGTAGGGCAGTGGCCTCTGGAGTTGTCACCCACTTTAGTAAGTGACTTGGAACTCTCTTACTTAGTGTTAAGTAGGGGTGTTTGAATTTTTGACTGATTAATTCAAAAATTGCTGATTGATAGACAAAAAGTTTGATTCACTCTTCACACTTTCTTTTTCTCTCTCTCTCTCTTTCTTTCCTTTCCTTTCCTTTTCTTTCCCCTTACCTTCTGCCTTGGAACCAATACATAGTCTTGGTTCCAAGGCAGAAGAGTGGTAAGGGTTAGGCAATGGGGGTTAAGTGACTTGCTCAGGGTCACACAGCTAGGACATATCTGAGGCTAGACTTGAACCTAGGACTTCTTGCTTCTAGGCCTGACTCAATCCACTGAGCTACCCAACTGCCCCCTAAACTTATTTGCAATATGTACAAGATATATGGATAATGTAATAATGTATATTATTTATAAAAATAAGAGTCAGGCTCTAAAGACATTAATAGGCAGTTCTCAAGGGATAAAACCCTGGCTATCTAGGATCATATGGAAAAAAATGCTTCAAATCTCTAATAACTAGAGAAATGTAAATTAAAACAATTCTGATGCTCTACATTACAGTCATGAGGGAATTTATCTTGCTTGACTATGCATATTCATTATAAGGAACACATTTTGTTATTGGAATACTTTTAAAAAATGGGATGAGGGATGCTAGGGAGAGAAAATGGGTTTCTATTAAAAATATTTTTAAAAATCATGGTACAGTAGATGGAGAGCAAAGCCAACCAACACAGCAACCAAATCTAATAGTGTATGCTACATTCTCTACCCATAGTCTCTAACTCTCTGTGGATAGGAGGAAGGTATGTTTCCTTATCAGTTCTCCAAGACTAAAATTGTCCATTATGATTTAACACACTTTGATTGCTTTTTTTTTTTTTAAACCCTTAACTTCGGTGTATTGTCTCATAGGTGGAAGAGTGGTAAGGGTGGGCAATGGGGGTCAAGTGACTTGCCCAGGGTCACACAGCTGGGAAGTGGCTGAGGCTGGATTTGAACCTAGGACCTCCTGTCTCTCAATCCACTGAGCTACCCAGCTGCCCCATTTCGATTGCTTTTTAAAGTTGCTATAATTTAAGTTATTGAGATCATTGTGTATATTGTTCTTTCAGAGATAATTTTGCACTGTGATGGCTACCTACTTCACAGAGCTATGTAGCTCAGTAAAGCTGTGAACTATTATTATGGTCATGACTGGTAAGATCTCAGGGATCATCCAAGTTCCTTATGGCCAGTGCTGCTGAGAGCCTGTGGAGGGGTTATTGAAAGCAAACACCACAGTTTTATTGAGAACTTTGATGACAATGTAGTTTTATGAGTATAATATTGGATGGTCTGATGGCTTTAAAACTGATTTTCTTTTTCACCTGCCTCTCCCTCCAAACACCATGACGTATTTATTTATCTTTAAATCTGTAATGAATGATATGGGTAAATAAAACAAAGTTACGGATGGATTGACAGAGAAAGCTGATTAGGATAGTGACTACATTGGCCAAACAGGTGATTATTAGTCACTTTCAGGTCAATGTATAATTGACCTGTATGATAGGATTATAAAGTCATGGAGTCAGAGATGGAAGTGATCTTTGAGATAATTTTATAGAGGAGGAAACTGATACATAGAGGGATTAAATGACTGACCCAGGGTCACACATTGAGGGCATAGCAGCTCTAGGCTTGAAACTCAGGATTTCATGATTTCAAGCCTGGGGTTCTTTTCACCATTCCTTGCTTCCTCTGGATATTTAAAAACAATCAGATCTCCTCCTAAACGTTGAGACCCAGGAACACTGGATTTAGAAGGCATGGGTTCAAGGCCTCATTCTGTTACTTACAATCTGTATATGACCCTAAGGAAATCTCAACATCTATGGATCTCAGTGTCCTCATCTGTAAATTGGGGATTAGAATCCTAGTCCTCTCTACTTGGTAGGGTCAGATTGTGAGGGTCAGATGAGGTAACTTAAAGTACTTTGTAAAGTACTATATAAATATAGTAGCAAAGTGGTTCCAGTGTATAGAGTGCTGGGCCTGGAGTCAAGAAGACTCATGTTCCTGAGTTTAAATTTGGCCTCAAACACTAGCTGTGTCTGAGTTACTTAACTCTGTCTCAGTTTCCTCATCTGTAAAATCAACTGGAGAAGGAAATGGCCAACCATTCCAGTTTTTTTAAACAAAAAAATTCCAAATGGGGTCATGAAAAGTCAGACATGACTGAAATGAATGAACAAAAATATAAGCATAACCTATTGTTAATAATAAGCAGTGGTATTCTGGATATTTTTGTTTCATATATGTTATAAGGAATTTCTGGGACAAAATGGAAATCATCTTGAGTGACAGGATCATTGGTTGAAGACCTTGGAATGCACCAGGTGGCGTGAGCCAAGGCCAAAAGGCAGTTGGAACCAACCCTATAAATACCCATCATGCATAGCACAGAGCAGCTCATTCTGAAGCATTTTTGGGTGGAGGAAGGTTCAAGAGGGTGGGTAGGCCTTTGTACCTGCAATCTAGCTTCCTTGCCTGAGAGACCTAGAGAGCTGTCATACCTGCTGTCAACAGAGCTGAGAGAGGACAATATTACAACCATCTAAGAAGAACCAGTCAGGTCAAGCCAGGGTTAGTGAAAGGGTGAAGAAGCATTGATCCAGCAGCATCTACAATTTCTGATCACTTACTTTAAATTAGCTTAGATTTAGCATCCCTAAAACCTCTCACCTCATTCCTTGTTCCTGACCCCTTGTTAAGTGAGAAATAAACCTTGTTACTAAGTTCAACTAAAGATTGGAGTCCTTTTCCTACTTAGTGAACATCCAAAGCTATTATGAAGGGGAACCTTATTTCACGCAGTCAGAATTTCAGTGTTATCCATCCAGCATTAATACCAGCCTGTACCAACAACAAACCCAACCCTAAGTCAAGAGGCTAGAGGAGTTGTCAACACACTCCCAATTCCTTCTTGACTACTTGGCTTGGGCAACTGTTAAAGGAGGCAGCTTGGCAGGTTCAGTCCAGCAGAGCCTGTCAGGCTGAGGGGGACACAGCCCTCTTCTATTATCCAGTACTTACAAAGCTGCTGTCTTGTGCTCCCGTTTCCTTTCCTGTTTTTTAACATATACTCATAGGTCCAACTTTATATAGACAGAGGAGATGGTTGCTTACATAATATGATTAAAATGCTTGATTGAAACTCTTATAGAGTTGTAAAGTCCTAGAAAGTACTTTTTTTGGGAGGCAGCTGGGTGGCTCAGTGGATTGAGAGACAGGCCTAGAATGGGAGATCCTGGGTTCAAATCTGACCTCAGACACTTCCTAGCTGTGGGAACCTGGGCAAGTCACTTAACCCCCATTGCCTAGCTCTTACTATGCTTCTGTCTTAAGATGGAAGGTTAAAAAAAAAGTACTTTATTTTTTGTAGAGTTGGGATTGGGAACCCAGTCCCCCAATTCTATACCACTCCTTTTCCCACTGTGTCAACATTGTGTCCCTCCTCTATCTGTGTCTCTCTTGAACATAAATGCCACAAAAAAAATGCAGGATGATCTTGGAGATGGTAAATTACATTTCCATATGGCCTGATTGTGACCTCAGTCCCTTCTGTTCCAGCAGATGCTGGGTCAGTTAGCACATATGGCAAGAATCTATATGCTGAGCCTAAGTGAAGAGGCTCAGCCCCATAGTAACAGAGAAGAAAGTCTTTCTCCTTTGGGAATCTTTTAAATGCATAATACTGCAGTGGATATTTGCACATGCCACTTTCTCCCTTTTGTTCCTGTCTCTCCTTGGTCACATAAGATTTAAAAAAAAAGCACATTTGTTTAGCCCTTTATATACACTATCTCATTTGATCCTCATCACCAATCTGTGAAGTAAGGAACACTAGTGTTCTTATCTCCATTTTTCAGATGAGGAAACTGAGGTCCAGAGGTTATATGTCTTGTCTATGGTCATATAAGAACTCTAACTCCAATCCAGATCTCTTGGCTTCAGGTCCAAAGCTAAAAATATTTAAGGTTAGTGGTCCAAGGGCTAGAGTGTTATTTTATTTTTATTTTTTTAAACCCTTACCTTCTGCCATAGAATCAACACTGTGTATTTGTTCCAATGCAGAAGAGTGATAAGGGCTAGGCAATGGGGGTTAAGTGACTTACCCAGGGTCACACAGTTAGGAAGTGTCTGAGGCTAGATTTCAACGTAGGACCTCCCATCTTTAGGCCTGGCTCTCAATCCACTGAACTACCCCGTTGCCCCCATTGAGTGGTTTAAAAAATATTTTTAATCTAAAAATTTTTTCCTTTAGCAATATTTTTCCCACTTAAAAGTAAAAATAATTTTTGGCATTCGTTTTCTAACATTTTGAGTTCCACATTCTCTCCTATCCCCCTTTCCCCAAGAAAGTAAACAGTATGATATTATTTGTACATGTACTATCATATAAAACATATTTCCATATTCATCACATTGTAGAAGACACACACACAAGAACAAACCCATGAAGAAAACAAAGTGAAGAATGCAAGGTCTTGGATTTTTAACCTAAGATAAGAAATACATCATTTCTAAGGTCAAATAATCCAGTTGAGCAGATTGTGATATTACAAGGAATCCAAGATGGGATAGAAGCAGGCAATCTGAGGTCTGAGTGGTCTAAGGTAGAAGTTGGAATTAGGATTGCCCCAGGCTTATATTAAGTAACTCCATGATGAAATCAGTGTTGATGGGGATGAGATGCTAGTTATTCTTTGCCCTTCCCAGCTGTTTGTTTCTTAGAATTCCTAGATCTTTTTCATCTTGCAACAACTTGGGATACATAGATTGAGGATACTCTCTTTTTCCCTTTCTGTGTCATACTTTCAGTCATGTAGTTGTTCTAGTCAGACATTTATTATGAGTTTATTATGTGCCAGGCACTCTCCTAATTGCTAGGAATACAAATACAAGTAGAAAGAAAGATTGTCTCTGCCCTCAAGGAGCTTACATTTTAATAGAGAAAGACAACACATTAGAGAGAGATGAAAGGAGGGAATGGTGGGAAGGGCAGAGGAAGACAAATGTACCCACAGGGGTATGGCAGAAGAAGTCTGGAGGAATTCCAAAGTAAGAATTGATGAGTAATTAGACAGGGCTAGTCTAGGAGTTCCTTCCTTCCTTCCTTCCTTCCTTCCTTCCTTCCTTCCTTCCTTCCTTCCTTCCTTCCTTCCTTCCTTCCTTCCTTCCTTCCTTCCCTCCTTCCTTCCTTTTTTTTAAAAATCCTTACCTTCTGTCCTGGAAAAAAAAAGAAAGAAAAAGAAAAAACCAACTATTTCTAATAACTATTTCTAATACTTTTTTTTTTCACATTCAGGCGTTGTCTAGGCCATAAGATCATTGGACTTAAAGCTGGAAAGCACACTTCAGAAGATCATCTGGTCCAAATTTCTCAATTGATAGATGAAGTCATAGGCCCAAAGACATGAACTAATTATCCCAAGGTAGGAAGAAGAACAATCTGCATTTGAACTCCAGTCCATTCTACTTTTTATTATACCACTTATCTAGCCTTTCTCACATTGGCTAGTCATTTGGTCTTCATCATATTCCTGCCTCCTTCCCCCAATTCAATTCTGGGCTCTGGCCCCAGTCATACTCCATATTGCTACTGGTGAAGTTTACCATTGTCTTTTTCTCTAGTGTTCTCTTCCATTCAGATTCTCAGGCCTAATCTTTCTTGCCTCTTCAATACTGGTGTTTCATCTCTTTGCTCTGATCCTGGTCCTCTCTCAGGATAGCTTAGGTTTGCAGCCCAGCCTGAATGTGGCATCTTTGTTGTTGTTGAGTCACTTGAGTCATCCCTGACTCTTCATGACCCCATTTGGGATTTTCTAGGCAAAGATACTGGAGTGGTATGCCATTTCCTTCTCTGGTTCATTTTACACATGAGGAAACTGAGGCAAATAGGGTGAAGTAACTTGCCTAGGATCACACAGCTAATAAGTGTCTGAGACCACATTTGAATTTTGGAAGATGGGTCTTCCTGACTCCAGGCCCAGCACTCTATCCGCTGTGCCATGTAGCTGCTCTGAACATGGCGCTCTGTTAAAAATAAAATGACAAATCCTTCACACTATAGTACAAATCACTCTAGACTATGGAAGAGGAGAAGGGCATTTCCTTTTACTGTCCAGCTCTCCCATTTCCCCACAGCGCTCACTCTGACAAGAGGAATATGTTCCATCACTCTGTGGGGCTTTTTAACAATGTGCCACAGTTAAAAAAAAAGTCACTCTTCAAATGGTTGTCCTGTTTATATAATGACAGATAATTGATTCTATTTCTTTTTTCCCTTCTCCCCATTGCTGCCAAAACTGACTGAATTTTAAGTTGAAGTGATTGAATTGAGTGGATGTTTTGACATTGTTTAGACATACCCTTGAGGATCTATACCTACCCCATGGGAAGTAAAGGATTTATAAAATGAAAGAATAAAGACTTAAACACCTGATCCCCCAGCTCTCTTTTTCTTTCCAATTCAAAGCCTTCTCTTCCATCTAATGCTCATAACTATTTTATTTCCTTATCTGTCACCTGCTCCAAAGTCCAATTACAGATATCCAGGTTATGTTTACCATCAATGTTTTAAAGTTACATTATATGAGTATTCATGTATATAAGTAAGAATATAAGAAGAAAGGAACAAAAATATGATTACAAACAATTGCATGTTTTTCTAAACTTTCATTATTTTTTGTTTGCTAATCCCCAAACAAAAGGTATGTGACTTTAATATGATAATAAACAAATTGTCCTATCTCCAAGATTCTTTAGAAAACCTTTTTTTGTGTATTTAACACAGCTTTCTTGGTATTATTGTTTTCTGTAATTTCATCGCTATGGTCAAGTTACCTTTTATTCCCTTTATTTTGTATCACTTCATTTTGTTGTTAAGCCATTTCAGTTGTGTCTGACTGCGACCCCATTTAAGTGTTTGCCATTTCCTTCTCCAGCCATTTTACAGATGAGGAAACTGAGGTAGACAGGGTTGAGTAACTTGCCCTGGGTCACACAGCCAATAAGTATCTGGAGCTAGATTTGAATATTTGAAAGTGAGTCTTCCTGACTCCAGACCCAGCACTCTATCCACTGTGCCACCTAGCTGCCTTATCACTTCATATAAACTTTCCCAAATTGGTATTCTATATTCATTGTTTCCTATGTTTCCTTTGTTTCCTGAATATCATCCAATGATATTCAACAAGATTTATTTATCCATTCCCCAGTCATTGAATACATTATTTTAGGCTTCTTTTTGTTCTTACTATTATAAATATCGTTTCTAGGATTTAAAAAGAATTAATTTTTCCTATCCATGGACTCTTGGGGGAGTAGAGTTTCAGTTCTGGGACAAAAGGGTAACACATTTTGTAACTTACTATAAATTTCTACATCGATGTCAAACAAACAGTTGAACCAATTCACAAATCTGACAGGAGTGCATATTTGAACACAGTTGTGTGTCTGAGTTGAATTTTTTTCATCTTTTATTATCTTTGCCAATTTGATGGTAGAATCCTGATGTTGTTATAGTTGGCATTTCTCTGTCATTAGAGATTTAGACAATACATGGTTCTTCTTTCCTGAACTGCTTTTCATATCTTTTGAGAAGAATAGTCCTTGAACTTGTGTCAGTTCCTTATGGACACTGCACGTCAGATTTTTACTGGAAATCTATCTTCTAGATCTGATGGGTTTATTTCTTCCCCTTTCAAAACATTGGTTTTCAGAAGGAAAGTGAAATATGTGACATGACAACTGGTTCGTTCAGTCCTCAGCAAACCGGTCCTAACCCCTTTCCTTTCTTTCTCCCCTCTCCCATCCCCATCAACCCTTCCTGTTACTGTGAGGACAAAATGGACTGTGGTGGTTTATGTATCTATCCTGTCCCTGAAGATGCAGCTCTGCCCTTCTGTTGAGGCTGCTGCCTATCAGCATCTGTTATTACAGCTGGCTTTGATGTAATATTAATGATCTTCCCTAGATCTGATTCTGTTTCTATTTCTCTCCTCTGGGTCAGCTTCAGCTTAAGACTCCTGTTCTCTTTCAGCATTGAATGAAGGGCTCTTCTCTAATCCTCCTGCCACCTCCCCTTTTTGAAGTCTTCAACTCAATTACAAGAAGGCTCAGTCCCACACAAACCCCTGCCAGTTGTCTGGAAGTCGTTCTTTCTGCTGCCCTGTTTGTTTTCCTTCAGACTCTAATTAGTCTGGGCAGGCTGACCTTATATTTGATGTTATATATAGGCTACAGATAACAACATCTGTCACCATTGCAATATCATTGAACCACCTTACCTTTTAAAAAGTTTTTATTCTAAACATAGTAACCATCAATAAACATAAACATTACTTCTTATGAACAAAAGCTTGACTGGATCTGTGATCTCATCCTCAAGGGTACATTCTTCAACCATGTGGCTCACATTCCATCCAGATCCTCTCATCTTGTGCCATTCTTTTTTTTTTTTTAAACCTTTACTTGGAATTCTGTCCATGGTGCACCTTGAAGTGACTCCCCTCCATCATAAAACAATCTATTGGAGATTGATTAGATAATTTAGTTGGGCAAGGAAGAGGACCTCCTTTACTGAAGAAATGTTGTTAAGAAACTGTTGCACTGCTAATGCACAATAACAATACAGTGTATTGGTTCCAAGGCAGAAGTGTGATAAGGGCTAGGAAATGGGGGATAAGTGACTTATCCAGGATCACACTGCTGGGAAGTGTCTGGGGTCAGATTCGAACCCTGAACCTTCTGTCTCTAAAGGCTGCCTCTCAATTCAGTCAATCCAGTTGCCCCCATGCTGTGCCATTCTTGTCCATCTCCTACTCTAAATCCCTTATAGGAGGTCCACCTAGTATGTAAGAGGCCATCCTTTAGTCCCTTATCCTGGTGTAGATAGAGATAGAGTGGGAGGGCTATCTACTGGTTATCTCCTTCTTATAATATGATTATAGTGATCAATTTTCTAGTTGTATATTTCTCTAAGCAGAGGTTCTTCTAATTTTTAAAAAATATAATTTTATTTAAAAATATGTTTCCATGGTTACATGATTCATGTTCTTTCCCTCCCATCTTCCCTCCCCCCTCCCAGAGTTGACAAGCAATTCCACTTGGTTGTAGATATATTACATGAAATAGTTTAAAATTTTTTGATAATTATTTTAATATATAACTGGTTTCCTTTTAATCTAGCATAGTTTATTTAGTACATTTAGAAACATTATTTTGAGAAGGGATCCATAGCCTTTACCAGACTACCAAAGGGGATTCATGACACGATAAAAAGTTAAGAATCCCCTTTAATGCAATATTTTGTGCTGCCACTTCCGTAGTTCTTGGCTGGCAATGTGTTGCAGACTACTCATTTGTAGTAAGACTAAGAACCATTCTCCAATTGTTTGAATGAATAATATCTGGATATAAAAATTTAAATACAGAATGTCTCTAAAATCCTAGTATAGTTTTAAGTTTCAATAACATCAGAAGCATAACTATTACAAAATTACAAAAACATTTGAAAGATCATTTAAATTCATATTCAGCAATATTGATGTTTCTTATTAAAATTCAACACAATTATTGTCTTATTTTATATATTGCTCTGCTTGATTTTGAACTTTGTAAAAACTTTCACAGGCTGCAGCTCAGTGAGGGAAAAGATTGCATTTGTAATCCCAGCCTTAAGAACATCTGAAGAGTAAAGTTTTGTTTTTGTTTTTTTAAGAATGAGATGTTGATGCATATTCAGCAGTTTTGACATATCCTTTAGTCATCTTTCAGTTGTTTCTGACTCCCTGCCATTTTCCATGTTGCACTCTTCATGACTCTATCTGGGGTTCTCTTGGCAAAGATTCTGGAGTGGTTGGCCATTTCCTTTTCTAGTTCATTTTACAGATAAGAAAACCGAGGGAAACAGGCTTAAATGACTTGCCCAGGGTCATATAGCAACTAAATGTCCAAGAACAGATTTGAACTCGGGCAGATGAGTCTTCCTGATTCTGGGCCTGACTCTTTGTCCATTGTTCCACCTCAAAATGACCCTCCCACAAGAAAAAAATCTAATGGAGATTGATTAGATGATCTAGCTGTCCAAGCAAGAGGACCTCTTCTACTAGTCCCCTGGTCTGAAGAAATGTCATATAAAAACTGTTGCACTATCAGTGCATATTAACAACCTCTTGTTAAAGGTGCTCCATCTTATTAAAATTCAAATAAAAAATTCAATTATTTAAAATTTACAAAACTAAATAAGAGTAACAGAAATTTAAATACTAAAACTTTCGAGTCATTTTTCTTGTAATGTTGTAACATTGTCTCGTTAAGGGAATTTGTCTCGTTAAGAGACCGTGTTCGGATTCGCTCCTACGCAAGGACACTCTGGCACCACAGTTTTCAGTAAGAATTATTTATTAATTATAAAATGGGCAGTGAAATATTTGATTTACAGTAACAAAAAAATATACAACTCAGAAGCATGAAAGCGAAAGCAATAAGAGCACATATAAGCCAAGAATACATCACCAAATCGGGGGAGACACCAACTCCTGGGTTCACAAGGCTGGGGGTCCCTGTACAGTCACCCAGAGTCCCAACTGGGAAGGTCTCGGGCAGAGCGTCTTCTCCAAGGGTGAGACTCCAGAGGGCTAAGGGCTTTGTAAGGACCTTTATGGGGGTCGTAGACAAAAGTGGCTTTTGGTCAGTATGCTTGCATAACCTGGCTGATCTTGGCAAGGAATGGGGCGTATGGGATTAAAGCCAAAGATGTTGGACTAAACAATTTTGGGTCCAAGAATCTTCCCAAGAGAGGGGGCCAACCCTCCCTGAAAGATCCATGGGACTATTTACAGTTTTTCAGGAGTGTTGCGATCCCAGAAACTGTTGGCATACAAAGAGTCAGACATCCACTTGGGGCTTGGCCAGGGTCCCAGGAGATATCCTCCTTCACGCCCATCCTTGAACCAATACCACGTGGTCATATTTGGTCCAAAGTTAGGCCTATGCCTGTATAAGCTTTCCAAATTCACATATGAATCTTTCAAACATTTATATTTCTGAAGTTATACAAGCTTAAAAACCATTCCAAGGCTTTTGGGACACTCTCTATTAAGACTCCAAGTATGAATTTTCAAGGATTCTGGGACGGGAAGAATGGATCTCTGTTTGTGAGTTCTGGCTCCTGAAGGGGCTGTAGGTGTGTGGTGAATGTTTATGTTCTTCAATGAAATAGTAGGGTATGTTTTCTTTATAGAGCTTGCATCTTCCTCTGGCCAGGTTAACTGGGTAACCAGGTCCTCTCTCTACAAGTATTTATTCTGGTTGTAGTATTCCTGAGTGATATCAGAGAAGAGGATGGTGGAAATTCAGCACAGAACAGAAGAGTGACCACTGGTTATGGAGATAGGGATTGTTGTTCAGTCATTTCAGTTGTGTCCCACTCTTTGTGACCCTATTTGGGTTTTTCTTAACAAAGATATTGGAATGGTTTGCCATTTCCTTCTTTAGTTCTTTTTATAGATAAGGAAACGGAGGTAACAGGAAAAAGTGACTTGCCTAGGGTCACCTAGCTAGTAAGTGTCCAAGGCTGGATTTGAATTCAGGAAGATGAGTTTTACTAACCCCAATCCTGGTCCTCTGATTTACTGTGCTAGCAGACTTCCTTATAGACAGAAGACCTGGCTTCAAAATTTGCTTGTGGTGTTTACTCCCTGTCTGTCTTTGTGTGGCACAATCTCCCTGAGCTTCATATTCATCTTCTGAAAAATGAAGGACTTTAACTAAGGTGGTCTCTGAGATCTCTTCCAACTCTAGCTCTCCAACATCATTCTCCTGAAAAAATACCAAGTAGAATGGGGGAAAAGAGAAGCTTATTCTCTGCCATCTGTGAGAAGTACAAGTCTAAGGTTTTACAGAGGCACAATGGCCATGAGGGGACAGCTGTGGAAGAACAGGAAGTTCTTGGTTCTTGCACCTTTGGAGAAAGATCTTGGTGAGGTGGCACATTTGCATTCCTATAAAAGCAGAAAGTGTCAGGGTCCCTGATGTCAAAGTAAACTTCCTGATTCATATAGAAGAGGAAGTTTGCTTATATGAAGGAAAAAAAAGACCCAGGACAGTATGTGAAGAAAAGATAAAACTCTAAAGAACAATCTGAGTCTTTCTTGGGCAAGGCTATTTTTTTGGGGGGGGGGTGTTTACAAAATCCTGAAGAAAGTGACATTTTAAAAGTAATTGATTTTGGGGCAGCTTGGTGGCCCAGTGGATAGAGTGCCAGGTCTAGAAATGGGAGGTCTCCGGTGTCTCCAGGCACTTCCTAGCTTTGACTCTAGGTAAGTCATTTAACTCCTATCACCTAGCCCTTACTGTTCTTCTGCTTTAGAACCAATATTATACTATTGAGTCTAAGAGGGAAGTTAAAGATTTTAAAAAAATTAATTGATTTGACAAAATCATAGGCCTTACCTCCCTCCTGGGCAGAAACTTTTGGTGAATGATGAGCTGGTTTAGGCTGTGGGTAATAGGATGAGAAAGAAGGGAAGGAAGATAATCATATACATCTACAACCACAGATGTGCTCCCCAGTAATACCAGTAATGACTAACCACATTATCAATAAGAAACACAATTTGTATTCTGGACATAATCTACTTAGAAGAACATAAAAGTTACTAAGCCTATTAATTTGTTTTCAGCTTTTGCTGTAGTTTAATTTTGTTCATTTTTGTTCAAAGACAGTAATAATTTAACCATCTGGCATCCTCATTTATCCATTTTGTTAGTGAAGAAAGACCACTGAGCAACCAAAAACAACACCAGAAAATCCATGCATGTGTAAGCTTGTGTACTTTGTTCAGACTCTCATTTAGAATCAATTCACTCTTAGTTTGCACACATTTCTAATGAACCTGAAGCATTTGGTTTTTAGGTTCATAGCAATTTAGAAACGTGCTAGAAGTGACTATATTTACTTCAGGGAAATGGAATAATTTATAGTCTGATAGTAAATAAAGGCAAAAAGCAAGCAAAAGAACTCAAAAAGCAGAAGAGTAGAAGAGCATTTATTACTGAGTCACAGTTGAGCGTACTTTTAGTGTTCCTGTTCATTTTATGACAGTAGAGTATGATTTATGTTCAAATTTATGATCTGTTAACTAGGAAAGCTTAAATTATTCAGTATGCTTTATTTGAGAAAGCCAGGTTGTATGTGAGGACTTTCATCCTTAACATTTAAAATTTAAAAGTTTTGGAATACTAACCTCTGCTTTCAAGGAAACTATCTAGAATAATTCGTTAATAGGAGACATTGTGATATGATGGAGAGAACATAAATTAGAGTACCTAGATTTAATTCATCCCTTCTCTAGGTCTCAGTTTTCTCATCTGTAAAATTCAGGATGTTGAATACAAGTATCTCTAAGGTCCTTCTGATCAGCCTCTCCTAATTTAAGCCAGGATGGTCCTTAGAAAAAGACAGTCAGCCCACAGCCTGTCTTTCCTTTATTCTAAAGCTTCCTAGTTTGAAGATTCCTTCTAGATGCTAGGTAGCTAGGTGGTGCCATAATGCATAGAGTGCTGGGCCTGGAGTCAGGAAGTTTTGTTGAGTTGTTTTTGAGTTGCATCCATCTCTTTGTGACTCTATTTGGGATTTTCTTGGCAAAGATACTGGAGTGGTTTGCTATTTCTTTCTCTAGCTTATTTTCTAGATGAGAGAATGAAATGACTTGCCTGAAGTCTTTCTGATTTCAGCTCCTGGCTCTATCCACTGGGCCACCTAACTGCCCTGGAGTCAGGAAGACCAACTTCAAATCTGGCCTCAGATGCTACCTGTATGATCCTGTGCAGTCACTTTATCTCTTTCTGCCTCAGCTTTCTCATCTTTAAAATGGGAATAAGAGGGGGAAGCTGGGTGGCTCAGTGGATTGAGAGCCAGGCCCAGAGATGGGAGGTCCTGGCTTCAAATATGGATTCAGACACTTCCTAGTTGTGTGACCCTAGTTAAGTCACTTGACCCTCATTGCCTAGCCTTTACCACTCTTCTGCCTTACAACCAATACCCAGTATTGATTCTAAGATGGAAGGTAAGGGTTTAAAAAAAATGGGAATAATAATGGAACCTACCTCCCAGAGACGCTATGATCAAATGAGTTATTATTTATAAAGCACTTTGCAGAGTGCCTTAGCCCATAATAGGGGCTCTATAAATGCTAGCTATTATTATTATCAGATCCTATGAATGATCACTTATTTTCTATTAGTGCTTTCTTCACAACCACCTGTGGGAGAGAAAATTATACTGTTCTCTCTCTTTTACAGATGAAGAAGCTAAGGCACAGAGAAATTAACTTTAAGGGCACATAGCTAGCAAGCAAATTCATGTCTAAAGACTTACTATAGCAAAATAATATTATATTATGCTAATTCATTTCCCAAGTTTTGCAGATAGCTGAAGATCTACCGTAATTTTCATAATCTTTTCATAGTCTGTCATTATTTAAAAAAATCTGTGTGTACCAATGCAACTATCAACAATTTGGAAATAGGTCTTGATCAATGACACATGTTAAAACCAATAGAAATGCATATCGGCCATGGGAGGGGAGGAGGTCGAGGGGAGAAGGGGAAAGTAAGAGCATAAATCATGTAACCATGTTAACTTTTCTAAAAAATAAATATTAATAAATGTTAAAAAAATCTGTGTGTAATTTAACAATGACTTTTAAAGTAATAAGTAGTAGAAATAAAATAATTTGTAATGAGTTTATAGGCCACATATTCATAATGAAAGGGAGTCATAGGATCCTAGATTTTGAGTTGGAAGCAATCTTAGAGGTCATCAAATCTGGCCCCCTCATTTTATAGATAAAGAAATTGAGGCCAGAAGAACACTGGACTGAGAGTCAAGAGACTTCAGTTTTAGTCCTGGCTCTGTCACTAACTAGCTATGAAATTTTAGGTAAGTCACTTTACCTGACTGGGCCTCCCACCTCTAATTTTTAAAAGAGGATAATAATACTTGTACAGAAAGCTAAGGTGGTAAAGTGGATAGAATACTGGACCTAAAGTCAAGAAGACTCATCTTACTGTGTTCAAATCTGGCCTCAGACACTACTAGCTGTGTTACCCTGGGCAAGTCACTTCACCTTACTATTTGCCTCAGTTTGTGTTGGAAAATGTGTTGGAGGAGGAAATTGCAAACTATTCCAGTATCTTTTGCCAAGAAAATTCCAAACAGGGTCATAAAGAGTCAAACACAACTGGAATGGCTGAACAACAACAAATAATATTTGATCTGACTACACTGTTGGGTTATTGTAGGACTTAATTGAAATTTTTGTTGTTTCTAAATTTCTTTAGAAATTTGTTCCTAAATTGTTTCTCTCTAAATCTATTTAATTAAAGACCTTGTGGGATTTCGCAGAGTTCTAGAATCCAAGTGTTTTATTATATTTATTTACTTTAGCTTCATAGAAGTAGTATGGCATAATAGATTACACTTGGAGTCTGGAAACCCTGGATTCAAATTCTACCTCTGATATCTTCCAGCATAAAAGCCTCGGCAACCTCTATGTACTTCAATAAACTCTCTAGGATATAAGTATTAGGTTTTCAACCCATGGCATGGGTAACAGAAGTTCTAACACTGATAAAATCATAGATGCATGCCGGTATCTTACTTCCATGAAGGTCCTACTCTAGTTATGGTGGGAGCATTCCTTTGGGTTCTTAAAGGTTATGCCAGTGGCATACCATTCCTGGAATGTTCCACCCGATTAGAAAGGTTTAAAGAATGGGCCTGATGGCAGGCTATATCTCTATCAATCAAGTACTGGACTTAGTCTGGAGCTGGAAGGTTAGTGAGCTGCAGGAAGATGAATATTTTGAGTTACAGCAACTCACAAGGACCATCTACTAAGCTCTGGGGGACTATGATTAGCACAGACAGAGGCAACCCCTACACTCAAGTATCCAATATTTGATTGAATGAAATATATATTTTTTTATTTGCAGAACTCTATATACTTTCTTTTTTTAATATACTTTTGGTTTTTCTATCTCAATCGATGGCATCTGAGTGACAGACACAATGGATAGAGTGCTGGGCCTGAAGTCAAGAAAATACATCCTCCTGAGTTCAAATTGGGCCTCAGACACTTACTGGCAGTGTGACTTTGGGCAAGTCACTTCACCCTGTTTGCCTCAACTTTAAAATGAACTGGAGTAGGAAATGGCAAATCATCATCCAGTGTCTTTGCCAAGAAAACTCTAAATGGGGTCATGAAGAGTCAGACACCACTGAAACAGCTGAACAAAAGAGAGTAATGGAAGGATTGTAGACTTGAAACTCTGTATTCAGAGGATCTTAGGTTTCAATCATGGCTCTGATTACACATTACTTGTTTGACTTTTGGCAAGTCACTTTTCCTCTATGGCAGCCCACAAGTATTTAAGTGTCAGATACTATACTAAGTATTTTAAGGGATACAAAAGCAAGCAAAAAGGAAAATAGTCCTTTTCCTAAAGGAGTTTACATTTTAATGATGGAAAACAGCACAAAAAAGGGAACTGAAAGCTGGAGGTGGAGAGAGAGGAGATGTTCCAGGGTGAGAAGGCAGCTGAAGCCTGGTGAAGCCTGGAGAGTCAGAAGGAAGAACACTGGAACTCCCATCTGTTAAATTAAGGGGTTAGACTAGATGATCACTCTCAGGTCCTGTCCAATTCTAATATTCTTTGATTCTATGCATCATCCTGTAATTTATTTATCTGGAGATAAACAGGATGGGATAGTCTGAGTTCTAACCATGGTAACAATGCCCTGATAATCTGCTGGGAGAGTCAGGATTATATGACTCTGGGGTCTCTTGGGTTCCTTTTAGAACCCCACATGTTCAGCCAGAGCTGCAATGTAATCTCTGAGCTTTCCACTCTGGCAGCTTCCTATCCCCTGGGGCACTACCTTCCAAAGTCCAGATTTTAATTAATTGGAGTTGGGGGTGATGACAGGTTTCCATGACTCTAATTTCCCACCATGGATTAGCAGTAATAACCTCTCCCCACCCCCATCCCTTTCTTGTGGCTCTGATAGCTTCTTCCCTCCTACTAAGACCATTTATTTTAATTATCACCATCCTGATCGCCACCATTAACATATGATGGTGACTAGGATTTTGCTGCTGCTGCTGCTGCCTGCCACTGACTCTAGGATCTTTTCCTAAGCCGCCTAGATGAAATCAACCCTTTCAGTGACCTGCTCTGTGTCATCCCTTTTCATTTTTCTCCATGATTGCTATCCAGGGATTTTCTTCACACCAGCTTCCTTATCTGACTTACATACTATGTCTGACTATATATATGTATCTCTTTTTCCAATTCCACTTCTTCCATCAAGGTTTACTTGGCAGCTCCTACGTAGCTGTTTTTCTTTTCCTTCCTTCCTTCCTTCCTTCCTTCCTTCCTTCCTTCCTTCCTTCCTTCCTTCCTTCCTTCCTTCCTTTCTTTCTTTCTTTCTTTCTTTCTTTCTTTCTGTGTGACTCTAGAGAAGTCAAATAACCCTCTTTGTCTCAGTTTCCTCATCTGTAAAATGAATTGGAGAAGGAAATAGATCACTAGTGTCTTTGCCAAGAAAACCCCAAATGGGGTCACAAAGAGTTGGACATGACTGAAATGACACGGCAACAACAGCATACCTTTTGTTTGTTAAAGCCAGAAACTTCAACTTGTACATATTACTTGAACCTAGGAACATGCATGAAACCCAAGGTAGAGAATACACTGTTAGATGAACTCCACTTAAACTGGGTTGAGCTTAGGTCAACTCCTTTAGATCAGGCATTCTTAATCAGGGATCTGTGAATTAAAAAAAATAAACACATGTTTTGATGACTACATTTCAATATAATTGGTTTTCTTTGTAATCTTTTCTATTTCATTTTTATGAATTTAAAGACATTATTCCGAGATGGGGTACATAGACTTCACCAGACTGTTAAAGGTGTTCATGATACAAAAAAGGTTAAGAATAACTGTTCTAAATCCTTGGTTTGGAGTCCACTTTAGCCACAACCCCCTCCCAAAGGCTCTTCAGTTCTAATAGAAGTCAGGATCTGTGTGGGATAAATCCTGACTACCAACCATCACATGCTCAGGAGAGTCCTAGGACCATGTGAACAATGTGGAGCAGTTATGACTGCCCAGGAGCATCTTAAGACAGCTAACTTCCCCTTCCACAAATCCTTAAATAAAGTCTTTGCAAGTCTGTGGGTTAATGCTGAGCCTAGTTCAGACCAAGAAACATTTCTCCCCTCACCAGTTTTTTGGTCCACTCTGTTCACACCTTATGATCAATTTCAAGTTCATTCTATATGGCACAAACTCTGTCCTACCCCTGTCCTATTTCTTCACCCATTCCTGTTCCATTACCTCTAGAATTCTGTCATCGTGACACCTCTTTCCTGGGACTTTTCTTCCCCCACTGCCATGTCTCTCTTACTCCTCTGACTGGGAGTTGGAAAGTGTTCTTCATGTAATGGAGGGAGGGGACCTTTCTGAAGGTTAGGCTACTCCCTCTTCTAGTGTAATTACAACCAGGAGTGATAGTAGTGCCTTACCCCTTCAACTGAGTTTGCCCTGGGTATAAGAATTCCCGTTATGCCTTCCTTTTGTTAATTGTTTCCTTTTAATTCTGTATGTAACTTGCTTTGTATATATTTGTTTGCATGTTGTCTCTCCCATTAGATTGTAAGCTCCTTGAGGGCAGTGACTTTCTTTTGCCTCTTTTTGTAGCTTAAGCGCTTAGCATTGAACCTGTTATATAGTGTGCACTAAATAAATGCTTATTGACTGATTGATTTATTCCCTGGGGCAGGGAGAATCAAAACAGGCCTGATAACTCCTAATCCCTTGCTGAGAAGAAGATATATTCACTGTTATTTTACAGGCATGCCACGTGTACACACAGAATAATAAACTCAGTGTTAGAAGGAACCTCAATTCAAGTCAACTCCAAAGAACTCATTATAAAAAAGCATCCACCACCATAGAAGGAACTGATAGAGTCTGAACGCAGGCTGAAGCATACTATTTTCATTTTATTTCCTTCATGACTTTTTTCTTTTTTTTTTTTTAAACCCTTGTACTTTGGTGTATTGTCTCATAGGTGGAAGAGTGGTAAGGGTGGGCAATGGGGGTCAAGTGACTTGCCCAGGGTCACACAGCTGGGAAGTGTCTGAGGCCAGATTTGAACCTAGGACCTCCCGTCTCTAGGCCTGACTCTCAATCCACTGAGCTACCCAGCTTCCCCCATGAGTTTTTTCTTATAGAAGCAACATATATCTTTTTTCACAACATGGTCAACATGGAAATGTATATTACGTGATAGCACATGTATAGCCTATGTATTATTACCCACCTGTCTGGGAGAGAAGGAAGGAGAGAGGAAGAGAACATGGATCATGAAATGTCAGAAAATGATTATTAGAAATTGTTATTACATGTAATCTGGAAAAGAAAAATATAATACAAAATAAAAAAAGAGGCAAATTAGTTTTTTTTTCCTGAAGCATGAATCTTTTCTACAAATCTCTTATTACGAATTTCACAAATGATATATACCTGGCCAATTATAGTTCGTTAATTTTTGGTTATATGACCATGGGCAAATTTCACCTCTTTCCTGGATCCCTGTTGCTTATCTGTAAAAATCTGTAAAAAAAACTATAAAATTATCTGTAAAAAAAAGATTAGATGAAAAAGGGCAGTTTGGTGGCTCAGTAGATAGAGCACCCAGCCTGGAGACAAGACTCATCTTCCTGGGTTGAAATTTGGTCTCAGACACTTACTAACTGGATGATCCTGGTCAACTCATCTAATCCTGTTTGCCTCAGTTTCTTCATCTATAAAATTAAACGGAGAAGGAAATGGCAAACTACTTCAGTATCTTTGCTTAAGAAAATCCCAAATGGGGTCATGAAGATTTGGATATGACTGAAAGGACTAGGCTAGGCTAAAACAAGGCTAGATGATCTCTAAGGTCAAGTCACTTTCAGCTCTAAATTTGTGATCCTATGAACTCATAGAATGAAAACTAAAATTGAAATTTCAGAATAGGTGCTTTTTATTGGCAATTATCAGGCTTCACCCTAGCCAAGAAAGGAGATGAAAGAAATGCACATTTCAGAGAACCTCAACTAGCTAGCCACAGTCATTGCTATACAGCCACTAGTTAACATGGAATAAATTAAGATTATTTTGAAAAACAGACTGTACTGTAAGCAACCCTAAATACATACAAGAGAGATTTTTTCTGTGTCTTTTAAAAACATACACATATTGCTTATAGCAGTGATGGGCAAACTACAGCCTGAGGACCAGATGTGGCCCCCTGAAATGTTCTATCTGGCCCTGCGATGAATACAATGAGTAGAATACAATACAAGGAAACTTCGAGAAAGAGTTGTCTTAGAAACAGACTGACAGATGAGCATTTCCTTTCCTTTGGCCCCCTCTTTAAAAAGTTTGCCCATCACTGGCTTATAGCATTCCCTTGTAATACAAGTATAGTAACCCAGTCAAAAAGGAAATTAAAAGGGGTAGCTGGGTGGCTCAGTGGATTGAGAGTCAGGTCTAGAGACGGGAGGTCCTAGGTTCAAATCTGGCCTCAGACACTTCCTAGCTGTGTGACCCTGGCCAAGTCACTTGACCCCCACTGCTTAGCCCTTACTATTCTTCTGCCTTGAAACCAATACATAGTATTGATTCTAAGATGGAAGGTAAGGGTTTTATTAAAAAAAAGGAAATTAAGGGCATAATTTAGTACCTGGCACATAGTAGGTGCTTAATAACTATTTGATTGGTTGATCTTTTACTATTATCAGGGAGATAGGGGAGTGGGTTGGAGAGATTAGGAAAGATCTTTATCTAGAAGGGCCTCTCTTAAAGAAATACCCTTCTCTTCTAGGGCAGGTTACCTGATTGAGGTAGGAATTAATAAATCTTTGTGTGCCTACGGTGTGCCCAGGCTTGTGTTAGAGCACATGGATGACATATAAAAGTGTGCAGTAAAGTACATAATAGGTAGATAAGTACTGACCGCTCAGCTCAATAGTGGGATACAAATTGTAAGTGTAGTGAGAATAAAGAAAAGAGACTAATCTATGAACTTCAATAGGCCTTAAGGATGAAATGAGCCTGAAGCTAGGCTTTGAAAAATAGGTAGAGTTTGGCTAAGTGGTTTGTTAAATTGATTGGATGATAAATTGAAGGACGACATTCTTAGGGGGTAAACAGAACCTCCTTAGATCCATGTTGAACAGGTATCAACTTTGGGCTTTGATCTAGATCAGTCACATTGAGACATCCTCCTTCCCTGGATGGTCTCTCCCTACATGATTGCCCTCCTATCCCCCTACCTGGCATAATGGCTTTTGGGCTGTCCCATAGCTAGGATGGTGCCTTTTCCCCCTGGTCTGCCTTCTAGACCCACCTCCTGCACTGGCTTGGACAAGATTCTCTGGAAGAAAATTTCAGGACAATTGTCCATATGGTTGTCCAGTCTTATGTACCACCATTACCTTCCTATTCAAACCAATCTGAAAATGTCTAGGTAAAATCATTCCTAGTTATGGCTCTGGGTGGGAATTGAAGAGAAGAAGAAGGGAAGTACCCAGAGACATGTTAGAAGCCTTACTATAAAACAAAGCAACATTCCTGAATGTTACCACATTCTCATTGTGGAACCAGCATCTGTACTTTATAGTCACAGGATATACGGTGACCCCTGTTGCTCTCTGCCTGGTTTTATGAGTCTGTTGTCCTTCTAAGATTTCTAGCATGAGATTCCAGTGAGCTTCATGTTTTCAAATCTCTTTCTTTGTGCATCAATTTCCAAATAACAACTGTTTGCATTTTTGTTGAGGCTTCACAAAAATGTTAAACTAAAATCTTTTCATTTCACACTCCTTACTGAATACTAGGAACATGAACATGAATGCCATCATGGTTCACAACCTGAAGCTTCATAGCCTACCCTAAGACAGCTAGGTGGGATAATGGATGGAGCTCTGGACCTGAAGTCACAAAGACCTTGAGTTCAAATCCAACCTTAGACACTTACTAGCTGTGCGACCTTGAACAAGTTACTTAAACTCTCTCTATCTCTAGTTCCCCTTGTGTAAAATGGGGCTAGTAATAGTACCTATTTTTCCAAGTTGTTAGGATCAAATACGATGATAGTAATAAAATACTTAGCACAGTGCCTGGCATATAGTACGAGCTATAGAAATGCTAGTTATTATTATTATTATGGCAGGATATGGGGTATCTCCTCCAGCTTACTAATTTGGGATTGAGTACATACACTATTCTGTAGGATGACTGGGTGGTATCCCTTAGGCAAAAGTTCTGTGTTTGTTTTGTACTTTTCTGCTCTTTACCTCTCTCTCCTCCATGTAGGGGCCCAGCATGGAACTGAATTATTCTAATGAAATTTGCCTCACTTCCATAAAGCAACTGTTTAGCAGTGATCCATGGAATCGAATAGTGCCATTTCCTCAGCTGAATGATCTCTTAGGAGTGGATCAGTTCATAATGAGGTGTATTTCCAATCTGTGCTTCCACTTATAAAATAGTCTCAGGGGATGAAGGTCTGGCTTTTGTGGTGGCTGTCTCTGACAAATGGAGAGGCTTGGTGGGGAGAACTCAGGACTGGCAAGTCATGACAGTTGGGTTCTAGTCCTGACATCACTAATTATGTGACTTTTGCCACTGATTATGACTTTTGCAAACTTATTTCATTTCACTCATTCCATAATTTTTTTGTTTGAGTGCCTTCTAAGTAGAAAGCACTGACCTGAATGTAAAGCTGTATCATCCTGGATCCCTGGTTTTCAGGAGAACTAGTGGGGAGATATTGTCATTTTAGAACCTAAGAACCTCTATCTGGCTAAAGCCTGAAAATTCCCTAGTGTGATTCTCACTCTTACTTGTATATACATGTATCTAAAATAGACAATGACTGATTGAATGAACCAAACATCCCTGAACTTCACTTCCTTCACTGTCTCTCGGGACTAATATCTCTATCTAAATCTCCTAGGTTGGTTACAACGATGAAATCAAAGTATATATATGTATACATATATACATATGCACATACACACATAAAACATCATATTAGAGGATATTTAAACATATAAAAGATAAAAAATAATGTCTGCATATATAATTATTATTTAAAAATAAACCCTTACTTTCTATCTTAGAATTAATGCTAAGTATCCATCCCAAAGCAGAATAGTGGTAAGGGTTAGGCAATAGGGGTTGAGTACTTGCTTAGGACATAGCTAGGAAGTATCTGAGGCCATATTTGAATCCAGAACATCCTATCTCCAGACCTAACTGCCTCTGAGAGGATATTTGTGCAAATTCTCAGAGAAATTAAAACTAAAATATAGAGGATTATGATCAGAAGCTTTCCTATTCCCAACCAGGAGGTGTGCCTATGAGAGAGTTCGGGAGGCTGGTCATTGGCAGGGTAAGGGAGTAGGAAGGGGAGGACATCAATGTTGTGGCATGATGGAAAGAATAATGGATAAGGATTTGGGAGGCCTGAGATCTAGTACTGCTCTGCTCTAAGTTAATTGTATAACTAATGAGCAAAGCACCTAACCTGCCTGAGTCTTCACTTCTTCTCCATACAATTGGGATTTAGAGAGAGAGAGAAGGGGCTTTAGAAATTATTTAGTCCAATGCTTTGGATTTATAGATGGGGAAACTGAGATCTTGAGAGGGGAAGTAACTTGTTGTATAACTCAAGATTGAGTAAGTAGCACAATTTGGATTTTAATCTAAATACTTTATCTAGGTTTTTTTTGTACTAACCAGGTTCCCTTTTCATTTCCCCAGGGCTGCTGAACAAACTCTTCTCTTTTTATGCCTACTTTTCTCCTCATATGCAATTTAGGATTTGATAGAACTCAGTAAAATTCATTTTGGCCTGTCTTCCCAAACTAAAGAGCCCCAATTACAGAAGCTTAAACTAGGGAGGAGGCATTTAACCTTGACACCAGCGGCCAAATATTCACAAATGTGCCCTCACTTTCTTTTCATGGAAGATATGATTCTTGTGTTGTGAGCTGCGGAAGTTAAAATGAAGGTGCATCATTTAATGAGGATTGAGTCATGGGTGTACCAAAAAAGAGATGAAGATAAATTCCAGTCTACTTCTTTTCTCCCTGGAGGTCTCCTCAGCAGACTACTAATGACCTCCTATCATTGGACCATAATTCCACCTTGGGGAACTCTCATTTATAACTGCCCCAGGAATGCTGATGAAGCAGGAACTAGGGTAAAGGGAGAGACTGTACAGTAGCAAATATATACTGGGTAAGAGAAGTATGTCTATGCCTGGGTTTCTTTTATCTATGAAATTAGGAGAATGACACTGATGATATGAATAGGCCTGATATTTAGTCAAGAAAAAATATGATTTTTAAGTTTTGAAGGTACCCTACAATCCTTCAAGGAAGACAACAAATTGGAACAAGAAAAGTAACTGAAATGGAGACATGCAAAATAGTTAACAGCTAGACATAGGATACTTGGTAAGGGGAGGAAAGAAAGAATAAGAGCCCTGAGGTGAAGAATAATTAAACCAAAAGCAAAATTCTAAGCAATAACAAGAATCAGTATGGTCCAGGGGGAAAAGCCCTGGGTTTAAATCTGGGTTTTAAATCCCATGACTATGAAATCAGAATAAAAAAGGACAGCTATGGAAAGGCTGCAAAGTTACTAATTGATTAATCACCTAAGAAAGGAAATTAGACAATGGAGGAAAACCTTGATAGAGGTTGGAGGGTGGAGGAAAAAGAATCTCTGATCAGGTCTTGTAATGGAGCAGCTCTATGCAATCAGGAGACTGTCAAGATATTGGATGTTTGGGGAGTGAGAGGGAAAAGGTGGTTAGAGGATGTAGAAAAAAGGAATGAGAGCATGAGAAGAAGTTGCTAAGATGTGTTGATTCTATTTCTACGAAATCTCTCATATCCACTCCCTTCCTCATGTTCACATAACCATCATCCTAGTTCAAACCTTCACTACCTTTCATCTAGATCAGTGATTCCCAAAGTGGGCACCACTGTCCCCTGGTGGGTGCTGCAGCAATCCAGAGAGGCAGTGATGGCCACAGGTGCATTTATCTTTCCTATTAATTGCTATTAAAATAAAAAAAATTAATTTCCAGGGGACTAAGTAATATTTTTTTCTGGAAAGGGGGCAGTAGGCCAAAAAGTTTGGGAACCACTGATCTAGATATTGCAACAGCTGCTTTTCCTTCCTTTTTAATACCCTAATCTTCTGACTTAGAATTGATACTAAATATTGGTTCCAAGGCAGAAGAATGGTAAGGACTAGACAAATGGGGTTAAGTGACTTACCCAGGATCACACAGTTAGGAAATGTCTGAAGCCAGATTTAAACTCAGGTCCTTATGACTCCAGACCTGGTGCTCTATCCCCTGTGCCACCTAGCTGCCCCTAACTGATTGATTCATCGACCATATCCATTGACTTTTACCATATTTAACTGATTAATTCACTAATTTATACTTGCTCAAGAAGCTTCCAGTTGCCTATAGGATAAAGTTAGTATAAATTCTTTTGTTTGGTTTTTAAAGCTCTTCACAATTTGCTTTTGACTGATCTTTAAGGCTTACTACCCATTACCATCCTTCACATATTTCATTTTCTAGGCTACTGTCCCATACATGACAATTTCCCCTTCTGTCTCCATGCCTTTGCAGAGGCTGAATGCACCTGTTGCCTGAATGCACTCTTTCTCCTCACCTCAACTTCATGGAATGCATTGTTTCCTTCAGGGCTGAATTCAACTGACACTTCTTATAAAAGGTTTTTCTTGATATCCCTTTGATATTATTTTTATATGTTTTATGTTTATTTACCTATGTTCATGTTGTTTTCTTGTCTCTGCTTCACAATAGTACGTAAGCTTCTTGTAGGCAAGCACTATTTCACTTATTTATTTATTTTTATAGATACTGGGGTTAGATGGATTTATAATCCCATTGTTTCTCCTAAAATATAGGGCACAATCTATCCATTCCTCCCTATTCAGTGTATCTTTTCATGTTTTCTCAAAAGTCTGACACAGCAATCCATCTACATTTTGGAGGCTTTCCTTACTTTCTCCGAACACCAAGAGAGTAGAATAGAACACTGACTCTCTGATATGCCACCATTTTCT
Source organism: Gracilinanus agilis (assembly GCF_016433145.1). NCBI lineage: Eukaryota > Metazoa > Chordata > Mammalia > Didelphimorphia > Didelphidae > Gracilinanus > Gracilinanus agilis. The sequence continues at coordinate 324,075,945 of NC_058132.1, read as the reverse complement.
CCATTGCCACGATAAGCCCAACTTTTTTCCTATATTTCTTCTTCATATAATTAATTGATGTTATTATTTATTATGTTTTATTTGAAGTTCCTTGTTTGTTTTATATATATAACAGCTTGTTCACACCCATCATGCATTTTGCCACTACCCTCTGTATGATGCTCATCTTTAATTTTACCTCTTGTTGCCAAATAACAACACCAATAAAATGTTAACAATGTAAGACTGGCCTTTGCATTGAAGGGAAGTTTGAAGAGATCTTTGTATCTTCCTAAAGCAATCCAGCCCAGTCTCCTCCCTTCCAACTCTGGAACCAGGTCACTATCTCTCTGTACTGTCTGTCCAGATTTACATTAGACAAGTTCATTAGGTTTGCATGTTGAAATCTAGGCAAGATATTTTTTATCTACTTGGTCTTTCCTGTGTGGATGGGAAAAACAAACTCCTATGAGTGATTACAGATCTCTTTTAGGAGGTTCCATGGTGTCTTAAGGCTTGATTCAATCAGTACAATGTCATCTGCAAACAAGAACATTTGGAAGACCTAAACATCCATAAGTGATTCTTCCTCCAACTTGGACTCTGCACTTACCATCATCACCATAACAGTAAATACCTTTGGTAGGCAAACATCTTTCTGTTTTGCCTCACCTGATGTTTATTATCAGAGGTTCATTGAACAGGGATTTTGTTTGTTTTATCTTTGGGTAAAACAGTTACTTTTCTTTAGAATGAGGTCTTCTTCACCCTCCCCCCCCCAATTCCTCACTATTTCCTTTAACTTAGTAAGGGAATAAATAGGTTAAGTTTTGCTACTTTGTTCAGACAGCCCCTTTAAGAGACTACTATGGTGCCCATCCTTAGAAGGTTCGTGCACATATCTGACTGGCAGTAGTATCCTTGATCCCTCAAGGGATTCTTGGCAGTCAGACAGAGTTGAGAGATCTTACATCGTTCTCACAGCAATTTTCCTCTCCAAACTGAAGTGTGGGTCTGGGGTTGGAGATCGACAAGCTTGTGGAAGGAGGGGGAGGGGGCGAAAGAGAAGAGGAAGAGAAAGGGTGATGATAGGAGACGAACAGCTGTAGTTGACACAGCTCTGTTGGAGTCTGAAATTCGCCACAAGAACCTGGGATCAAAGAAGATTCCGAACCATAGCAGTGCTGCAGAAAGAGAGATGGATAAATAGAGCACTCATTTTATTTCCGTGAATGACCATCAAATGGTGAGTTGGCTTCTTTTGGTTTTCTGTAAAGGAATTCCACTGAATGGTCATTTATCTCTTGCAAAAGATTGCATCACTTTGTTTATTATTGTTAATGCAGAATTATTTACTTCTTCCATGGAATGACAGCATTCCCCCTTTCTTCTCCTCCTCCCACCACCCCCATCCCTACCCTACTCCTCCATCTGATTGGACGTAGAGGCTCCTCTGACAGCAAAACCAGCGAGAAGAGCCCCTGTGCTTAACCCTTCCTTGCCTGCCACAAGAGACTGCTGCAGATCCCAGTCTTCATCCACCACTCGTTGGCAATCCTTCACAGAAGCAGTGTCCACCCCAGTTTAGCTATATGTTAGAGGCAGGAGCTCCCGCCAGGCAAAAGAACTTTAAAGCTTAAGGCTGGTTCTTCTCTTGGGAAGGGAAAGTGGGCCAGGCGGGGCGGGCACTGGGCAGGTTTTCCTGTTCATGGAGCTCATTTTCAGCAATAAATCCTTCTTTCCTCTACATCTCTTCGTTGGCTGCAGAGCTGCCTGGAATTCTGGGGGCTGCGGGGATGGCGAATCACTACGGCGAGGACCAGGAGGTAGGAGCTGGCCGTTGTGCTGAACTGACGGGCTCACTGGGGGAGACCTCGTTGTCTGCGTCCTCTTGCCTGGCGGCCTGCCTCCCATTGCCCCGGCTACCCCAGAGCTGTAAGTAGCCTGCTTCTCCATTCCTTTCCTCCCCCTCGCCCAGCGAGGCACTGACACTAGCAGGCGTGCTGGTAATTATACCTGCCGAACAGCTGGATGGGTTTTGTTTAAGAATCAGCCCACAGCTGGGGGGAGAAAGCATTTAGATCTCCAATGTGTGCCTTCTGGTCCTCTCCATTCCCTTGGGGATGACTTGTTCCATACCCCTCTTCTCCGCCGCCTCCCCCACCCCCAACACCCGCCCAATTTTCCATAGCCTTTTCTCTGGGTATGTTACAGACTTGGAGAATGGTTGGTTAGCATTGTTTCTTTGGCACCTCCAGTGTGGCCACAATAGTTTGTCAGTGGGTGTGTGTGTGTATGTGTATTTTTGTATGTGAAAATCATCAGAAGCAGCTGTCTGGGGAAATTGAGTAAGGCAGCCTTGGTCAGGCTGCTGTTTCCTAGCCCTTTAAACTCTCCCGGTATTCTACAGGTTAGTAATTCAGGAAATATATCCATGGCTTTCATATTCTTCTCTGAGCGAAGTCAGTAATATAGAGGATTCCTTTTTAAACAGATCTACACTCCTCAGATGAGTCCTTTGTCTCCATTCTGCGCATCTTGCTTTAAGAAATGGAACTGTGTTTCATCATTCTGCAGGCAGGGCTGGCCATTCTCCCAAGATTTGGGGGTGGGAGAGAGGAAGGAGTCATTGATTTATACATTGAGGGCTTGGAGGTTTTCTTGACATGAGATTTCTGCCCCTCCCCAAAGCTGACCTTAGCTCCACCTGGCTTGCTTTGGAAGCCTATGACCAAGCTGGGGTGAATTGAAAGCTTTTGTTCTTAGTGTAGCTCCACTTTGAAAGGCAGTGGGCTGCATTTTTCTGCTCTCTGACAAGTAGTCTTCACTAATTCTTTCATTTCCCTCAGTTTTTTTCTGATTCAATGTTATTCATTATAATTATCTTACAAAAGCATGAACTAAAAGCCTTCCTTGTTCAATGTGTCTGTGTCTGAAACAGTTTCTATTGCATTACCAATAGAAAAATTTAGTATTTTGTGGGTTTACTTTAGAAAGGTATTCCTTGATGGTTTTGTTTTTAGTACCACTTGATTGGGGCTCAGGTGAAAGCAAAACATTCATTTAGTTCATTTCGTGGTGGTGTGATGGTGGAGAGGAAGACCAAAATCTACTTAAATGGTGGAAGTGAAACAATTGACCTGGAGTTTGAAATTAAGTAGACAAAAAAAGCAACACTCAAAACAACCTGGCAGAATGATGCAATCTACGCATTTATTAAGCAATCAGCAAATTTTTATGTAGCACTGTGCTAAGTGGTTAGAGTTGGAGTGGGATACAAAGACACATTTCCTCCTCTTATGGGAATATAGCTATGTAAGACACATCACAGTGTTTCAATGTTCCAAAGATATCATTAGGATGTAATAAATATAAACTGTGTCCATGGTTTTAAAAGTTTCAGAATCCCAAATCTTGTTCAGGAGTCTCAGCTTCCCTGACATCTGGTAAGGCTGTCCTGAAATAATAATACTTCTCTGCTTACTCAGCAAGGATTTATTCAGTGTCCACTGAGTGGTCAGTCCAATAGGCACTATGGAGCATCCAGAAGAAGATTGTTTCTGCCCTGAAAAAAATCGATAATCTTGTCAGTGAAATAAGGCTTACATAAATTAAATGGTTAACTAAGTTAAACCAAACAAAACGAGGCAGTATATGATAAATGCTATAGACAATAAGTACTGAAGGAATTCAGAGGAAGAAGAAATAGATGTATGGTTTATAGTTGGGGAGATCAGCTTCCCTGTTTCATGTAGGGTTGGTTCTTGGAAATCTTTGTCCATGGAGGATAGAGAGATTAATATTAGTAACTAAAGGATATAGTATTTTTTGTGCCTCTGTTTATAGATAGAGCCAATGTGACCATTGGATGGTCACCAGAGAGATGATGAAAGAGAACATGAATTGATTCTGCATTTTCCCTTGAGATTTCACCATGTATTGTGAATTCTTAGTCATTTGGTATGGTTGGGCAACAAGGGTTTCTGGGTAATCAAAGAATTTGGCTAATAGATTTACCACTTATAAATATAATTGTCATATAATTATAATGTAATAAAGTCTATTAAAATCAAACTCAACTAAACATAATCTAATCTTTAATAAGGACCTCTGAAAGCAGTTCCTAGTCTTTCAGAGCCCATGAATTAGCATCTTGAACACCAGTTATCATTCTGCTAGAAGTATGTAAGAAAAGTGCCTGATTAATTTGGAATTTCTGTTGACCAGATTATACAATGCCAGAAGACCAAGAGTTTAACTTAATTTCCAATTATATTATAGAATCATACCCTCTTTGAGCTTGAAGTGACCTCAGATATCATAGGATCATAGATTTTGGAGTGTAAAGGACTTTTGCGGTTATCTACATGATAGTAGAGACAAGGATATTAAAGCATAAGATTGTACATCTAGATAGAAAGAGTTGGGGCTAGAATTTAAATTATATAACTCTCAGGTGAGTTTCTTCAGATTCTTCTGCTTGTATATCAGATTATATTGATTATGTTAAGCCCTAAGACACCTTAGAGCCTTCTGAAGAGATTTGCAATCATTCAAAGGAATTTGGCCTGTCCATCCATATAGGACAAACCAAGTGGATGAATGTTATCTACTGCCCAGATTTCAACCTGCATTTGAATGGACACTATAGATTCTGTCCAACATCCTACAGATCCCTGGAACTGTCACCTGACCTACTAACGTAATTTAAAGATCCTTGGGCCTTTCCATCTGTCCTGCAGCTGTACTTTTTTAAAACAATGTGCCATCTTTACCAATTATAGTGTGAACTCCTCGAGAGCCTGTACTATCTTGTTTCTATTTTAATCCCCAGGGCTTAGGATTCCCTAGTGTTTGGGAATGTAAGTGCTTTATAAATGCTTTTTTTCACTCATTCATTCATTTTGCTTATGTGGGACATACAGTACAGTATAGTATAGGACAATGTATTTGGGCTAGGCTTAAAAAGGAGAAGAGCAGAATTTATTGCTTTTGGGAAGTTGCAAAGCATTTTAACTGACTTCAAATTTCTCATAGCAATAAAGGCCCTTCTCTTCAATATAAACATTATGTTAGCATTGCTGTTTGCCAATGAGACCTAGATTAAGTCTTTAAGAATTGAAGATGAGCATCACCCAGAGGGAAATGGAAAAGAGAACAATGGATTTGAGTTGGCTGCAATATGTTACTAAAGAAGAACTCTAAATAAGAATAGAAATAAAGGATGTCCTCAAGGAATTGTATAATAGAAAGAGAAGATGGATTAGTCTTGTGATGAGAGTGAGGAATAAGAGACAGACAGCCAGAGTGCCCCATTGATACCCTTGTGATGCCAGTAGAAAGTAAGGAAGGCCTTTTAACATATTGAGTGGACCTTCTGTGTTGTACACTTGGGAGGATATTGACGAAAGTCACATGAGATGGGCAGGCACAGATGGGCTATTTGCAACATTGGAGGGAACTCCAAATTGACACAATCACAAATCCATTTGAGGGGCAGCTACATGGCTCAGTGGCTAGAGCTCTAGGCCTGGAAATAGGAGTTCCTGCTTTAAAATCTGGCCTCAGACACTTCCTAGTTGTGTGCCCTAGGCAAGTCACTTAGCTCCAATTGCCTAACTTACTGATCTGCCTTGGAACAGATCTTAGTATCAATTCTAACTTGGAAGGTAAGGATTTTTAAAAAAAGGTAATTTTCAGGCCAGTGCTTTTCCCACTCCCTGCATCATGTTTCTAATAGTCTAAATAATTCACCACAAAAAGAAATGAATTCTCCTAACGTCCCTATGAAGTAGATAGTGAGTAACCACAAATATCACTCTCTTCCTTTTAGAAATGTACAAACTGAGACCAAATAAATCATTCATCGGTGCCAGAGTTTTCAATGGGAGAAGCCTGCCTTTGGACAAAGCTCTATTGCCCACCAATTCTTACTATTTAATATCTGGCAAAAGGAGATCAGGGAGGAGTAAATAAATTTTATTCAGTAGGGATGGTGATAAGATTTCACTCACTATGCTCCAAGGACAATTTGATGTTTAAGACTCTGCTGGATTTTAGAAAACCTACTCCTACAGTGGTTACATTTCTCAGGTCAGAGGCACATGTGCTTTCTTTCCTATAACACTATTGATTTTATGTTCTATTGCTTAGAATAATAATAATAAAAAATAATCAAAATGCCTGACATTTATATAGTTTTTTAGGGTTGGAAAAGCATTTTATATATATGATCTCATTTGATCTTGTGAAGTACGTACATGTATTATTATCTCCACATCTCCATTGTATAGATGAGGAAATTTAGGTATGAGAAATGGGAATGGAAAAAAAAAAGGGAAGAAGCATTTAGGTTGCATCTACTATGTGCTAGATAGGTGCTATATAAATGCCAGAGTAGGTACTAAGTACTTTACAAATATATTCATGTTTGATCCTCACAATTCAGTGAGGTAGCTGCTATTATTATCCTCATTTTGTAGTTAAGGAAACTGAGGCAGACATAGTTTAAGTGGTTTGCCCAGTATCACACAGCTAGTAAATGTCTGAGGCTGGATTTAAACACAGGTCCTCCTGACTCCAGGCCCAGAGCTTTATCTACTACATGGCTACTTCATATGGAATGGAGAATCTTGTCCAATGTCTCTCTGATTCCAAATTCAGTGCTCTTTCTGATCTCAAGATACAACTTGAGAGACAACTGAAGTCTCTCTACTGGACATTATTAGGGGATTTAAGATCCCATGTAGTATTGCCTTTGGCTGTCATCTGACATCAATGTCTATTCTCTTTAGTTGTTTTGCTGGTATGTGGTGTTTACATGATATCAAATCAATGGTAAATTCAGTTGGCAAGAAAATGATTTGGATTGGTTACTTGGTTTTAGCAAACATAAAAAACCTATTAAACACCTATCAGTGTGGTTGAAAGTTTTGCAATCTGACCCTTTGTTGGCATCATGGTGACACAGCTCCTGGTTCCATTGTCTTTGTATGCTCCCTAGGAAGCTAGGTGGTGTAATATATAGAACACTAGGCCTAGAATCAGGAAGACTTGAGTTCAAATCCAGACTCAGACATCAGTGGTGTGACCTTGGAAAAATCACTTAACCTTTGCTACCTCAGTTTCCTCATCTGTTAAGTTAGAGTAATAATAGCATCCACTTCTTAGGATTGTTGTAAGGCTAAAATGAGATATTTATAAAGTGCAGATTAAAAAAAGTGAAAATGTGTTATTCATCAATAGGCTCCATCCACCTCCCCAGAGCTGGTTGTTCAACATTGCCTAGCATATCTCTATATGCAGTTTAGGAAAAGTCAGTGGGAGCCATTTGGAAAGGTTTCATGGAGGAGTTGGCCTCTGAAGGATAATTAGAATTTGGATAGTTAAAAGGAGAGGGGGAGTCACCCCAGTTTGAAGCATATCAATATAGAAAGAATACTGAATTTGAGGTCAGATCTGGGTTTGAATGAATCGCAATTTTTAATACTCATATGCCAAAGATCTCTGGAAAAATATTTCCCTTTTAAGGACTTCAACTTTGTCACATGCAAACTAAGGTCAGAAATAGAGGATTTTAAAGCTTTAGCTCTGACATTCTGTGATTTCTTGAGAATATGAATGAAAATGTGTACAGGAGCACAGGGAACACTATAACCCAGGCTAGAGTAGAGGGTGTGTTAGAGTAGTGAAAGATAAGCATGTTAAGTAGGATGGAGTTAAGGTATACACAGCCCCGAATGCCAGGCTGAAGACTCTGGCCTTGATTGGAGGGGTCATGAGATGCTCCTTATGTTTCAAGCAGAATTGTGACTAGCAATTTTATGTCTTGGGACAGTGGTACAAACATGTCCTCAGTTCATTTAGAAAGGGGAATGGCAAAGACATAGGCTACCTCAAGACCAATGTTAGGAAAGCAAGAGCTGAATAGGGACAGGTTAGAGAAGAGCTCCTTTGAGGTGTGGAGGGGGTGTCCTCTGTTAGCTTATTTTTTAGGGGAAAAGGAGCTTTGGATCAATGATTTCACTGGCATAGGGAACTCTGGGTGAAGGAATTCCTTCTACCAATGCAGACTGGCAACTATTTTGCACTTTACAGTCTGAGAGATGCTTTAGACATTGAGAGATTAGATGATTTGTTAATGGTCTTACAACCAGTATATGTCAAAGGCAGGACTTGAACTTAGTTCTTCCTCACTAAGAGACTGGCTTGCCATCTACTGCCACAAATTGCTTCTTGGTAGCTTCTTAATTTAACTAATTATCCCTGTGAAGTTCAGCTAATTAAGGAGTATAAGCTCCATAGGTGCCTTCTAATTTTTGGCACACTGGGACAGAGGCCTAATCATCTTCTTTTGCTTTCTTCTTGTGCCTCCATAACTCTGCTCATAAACAGCAAAGTATTCCAATGATAGTGACCGACTGCTAATTTCCTTTTCTGAGTAGCTGACGTTAGGGTAATGGGAGATCTTCCTTGATCCTCAGTGTAGGAACTGAAATGGAAATACAATCCTCAGTCAGGAAAAGAAAGGGAGATGATCATTTGTGATTTTATATAAGGAGAGTAGGTAGGCATTGCTGGACAGAAAAGGTGGAATTTTTGAGCTCTGATTTAACATTTCTCCTTAAAATCTCTCTCTCTCTCTCTCTCTCTCTCTCTCTCTCTCTCTCTCTCTCTCTCTCTCTCTCTCTCTCTCTCTCTCTCTCGTACAAGCCAAGATTTCCAGGTGTACTGCTATTTGTCAGGGATGGGGGAAGGGACAGCATATGCCCATANTATAAGAGACAGCTCTCTCTCTCTCTCTCTCTCTCTCTCTCTCTCTCTCTCTCTCTCTCTCGTACAAGCCAAGATTTCCAGGTGTACTGCTATTTGTCAGGGATGGGGGAAGGGACAGCATATGCCCATATCTAGTCCTTAAGGAGGAGGCTATGCCAAATTGCTCCATGTGGCCTCCTGCATTCTTTATACTTTCAAGTCCTTTTACTTTAACTTAAATGCTGCTGACTTTCCCCTGCAAGCTGACTGTCCTCAAACCCTGTGCTTGAAAAATTCAAGAGAATGTGGTACCTGATGAATTGACATGAATGTAAAATGGTTTCACATGGGCTTTGGAGATATCTGACAGGATGATTCTTGGAGAACTTCCAGATTGGCAGGTGACACCTGTCTGAGAACATGCCCTGCCCTTGCTGGAACACCTGCCCATTTCCTGTCTCACAGTATGGGGTTTTGGGGAAGAGGAATTCTGACCAATGGAAACGATTAGACATTCCTGATAAGGATAGATTTCTAGACATTGCCCATAGGGTTGCCATGTACCTAGACAGATAAGGCAATCATGGTGAAATTCGAGGGATGCTGCTGAAGAACCTCTTTGCTCCCAAATAACTCTCCTGATAACTTGGCACGGTGTCAGGAATTCTGCCCCTCTTGCTTTGATTTTGGGCATAACTTACTGCCAGGTTCTAATCTCTCTCTTTCTTTACCCTCTTCTCCCTATACCCCCTCTCTCCCTCCCCTTTCTTTTAACCAGTTCTATAAATGTGATGTATTCCCGACAAGGAATCTCTCTCTATCAACATAGATTAGCATTTTGATGGCAATTTAGTCTTATAGATTTGTCTGGGACACTAGTTGAATGACATTCCTTTTTCCAAGGTGGGAGATAGAACTGTTGAAAAACTACTACTTTTTGCCCTATGTTCTTATATCAGAGCCTGGCACATCAGACATTTAGCAAGGTCTTGAGGGGTTGGGACACAATTCATAGACAAAGCATTGCAGAATTTGGGAGTTAGAAGGTACCCCAGCCACTATCCAGTCCAACCTATAGATGTAATGCATTCCTACTCTAACCCAGCTCCTAAAGGATCATCCAACTTCTGCTTGAAGATCAAATAGAAACTACTTCCTCTCCAGGAAGACAACTTATTTTTCAGGATACTTGTAACTGTTGAGAGGGCAGGTAGGTGGTACAATGGATAGAGCACTGGGCCTGGAGTCAGAAAGATCTGAATTCAAATCTGACCTTAAATACCTGCTAGCAGGGGGCAGCTGGGTAGCTCAGTGGATTGAGAGTCAGGCCTAGAGACGGGAGGTCCTAGGTTCAAATCTGGCCTCAGACACTTCCCAGTTGTGTGACCCTGGGCAAGTCACTTGACCCCCATTGCCCACCCTTACCATTCTTCCACCTATGAGACAATACACAGAAGTTAAGGGTTTAAAAAAATACCTACTAGCTATGTGACCCTGGATAAGTCATTTAAACTCTACCTCAGTTTCCTCATCTGTAACATAATCTGGAAGGGGAAATGGTAAATCACTTGAGTATCTTTGCCAAGAAAACCCCAAATGGGGTCATAAAGAGTCCATCACAACTGAACAACAAGAAGAAATTTTTCCTCACATCAAGTCTAAATTCTCCTTTTTGTGACTTCTACTCATTTATCCTGATTTTTCATTCTGGGACAAAACAGGACAAATCAAATCCCTCTCCTGTACGACAACCCTTTAATTACTTGCAGATAGCTATCATGTCTTCCTTGAGTATTCTCTAAGCTTGATTTGCCCAGTTCCTTTGAACATCCTCATATCAATGAACTCAAGGCCCTTCAGTATCCTGGTTGCCCTGCTCTGGACATTTTCCAGCTCATCAATGTCCTTCTTAAATCATGATGCTGAATCGAACTGCACCTAATACTCTGGATGAGGTTTGTGAAGTAGAGTGGGACTATCAACTCCCATTCCTGTTGGCTATGGTTCTTTTACTGTAGCCAAAGATCACATTAGCCCAAGGCCATTTAGGTAATTAAATATTAAGAGCTTGGATCCTCTCAGCTGGCTCCTTTGCTAGAAAGTATCTGATAAACTAATCCATACTGATGTATTAATGACCACATTCTGGGGGATAGTTCTCTTTAGATATACATTACTGCCAACCTTAAGGAAAAGCTTTATTAAAAATCCCCCCCACAATAATATATAAAACCCAATTTTTTAAACATTCCTTTAAAAGTTTTTGAGTTTCAGATTCTCATCTTCCTTCTCACCTTCTCTCCTTCATTTTGTCCCACCCTTCCTCCCTTCCTGAGACAGTAAGCAATTTGATATAGATTTTACATGTGCAATCATGTAAAAACATTTTCCCATACTAATCATTTTGTGGAAGGCATCTCAAACCACAAAAAGAAAAGGAAGAAGAAGAAGAAGAAGAAGAAGAAGAAGAAGAAGAAGAAGAAGAAGAAGAAGAAGAAGAAGAAGAAGAAGAAAAGGAAGGAAGGAAGGAAGGAAGGAAGGAAGGAAGAAAGAGAAATATAAAATGTTTTGGTCTACATTCAGACTCTGTCAGGTCTAGGAAAGATTCTTTAATGGTGGAATTTCAGGCATCAGCTTCAGGCTGGTAGAGAAGCTATTTTAGGCCAGGAGAATGTTGGGGGTTCTCTTTACATCCCACATGGGTGGCATCCTAGTCTACTTATGACCAGGGCTGGCTTTGGCAGAGGATGATATTATCAGTACAGCTTGCCTGAGTCTGAGGGCCAATTCCTTCTCTAATGAGATTGCCCATTATGATTCCCAGTCTGAGAAGCAGGTCCTTGGCTTGATCCTTTCTTGACTGTCACTGAAATCTAAGAGGCAGAAAAATGTTTCTGACTTGTCCTAAATAGAAATCAATTCTGGAGAGAAAGCGTTTCCCTCTGATACTCAGGCATGTTCATGCTGCTCACTAACAGTTCATTGTTCTTGGCACCTGCTGGTTGTTATTACCACTGCTAAACCTTTGTGTGTTCTCTTCTGCCTGTCATTGATGGTCTCTTTCATTCTTTCTGACAATTCAAATCGTATACATACTTAAAGATTCAGTTAAAGGCCAACCTCTTCCATGAAGCCTTCCCTGACTACTCTGTCACCAACTTATCCCTTTTTTTGACCCTCAATGACACTTATTGTCTATTCCGTACCACTCACCATTCATGGTTTGTACTGTTATTAAGTGCTTTCTTTTTTTTTAAACCCTTACATTTTATCTTGGAATCAATACCAAATATTGAGGGACAGCTAGGTGTTTCAGTGGATTGAGAGCCAGGCTTAGAGACAGGAGATCTGGGGTTCAAATCTGGCCTCCACTTCTAGCTGTGTGACCCTGGATAAGTCACTTAACCTTCATTGCCTAGCCCTTACCACTCTTCTGCCTTGGAACCAGACACAAACATAGGAATCAAACATAGTATTGATTCTAAGATGGAAGGTAAAGTTATGTGGGTAGGGAATTTTTTTTCTTAAATTAAATTTTTTCCAATTAACAACAACAACAACAAAAATCTCTCTCTCTTCCTCCTTTTCAGACACTGTAAAATAAGACACTTGTAACAGATACGCAGAGTTAAGCAAAACAAATTCCCATACTTGCCATATCCAAAAAATATATTTTTCCATCTGTACCTTGAGGCTGTCATCTCCCTCTCAGGAGGTGGGTATCTTCATCATGAGTCTCTTCTGGAATTGTGGTTAGTTATTTCTTTGGTCAGAGTTCTTAAATCTCTTAAAGGTGTTTGTCTTTACAATGTTGTTATTGTATATGTTGTTCTAGTTCTGTTATTTTAATTTCTAGCAGTTCATACAATTTTTTACAAGTCTTTCCAAAACTATTTCTTTCATGATTTTTTGGTGTTATTCAACCCATTTTATTTTTAATTTATTTTTGTTTTTTCCCTTTATTTTTTGTTGTACAATTTAAGTTTTTTTCATATTATTTACTTTTGTAAGTAATCTTATAGAACCAAAAACCCCAAACATATACTCAAATAAACAAGTGATCAACCATACTTTCATGATTTTTTACAGCACTATAGAATTACAATATTTTCATATAATATAATTTGTCCAGCAATTCCCCAATTGTTAGGTACCCATTTTGTTTCTAGTACTTTGACATCACAAAAAGTAATGCTATAAATAATTTTTGTCCAGAACTCTCCGAGTTCTTTTCTTTTGATCACTTTGGATTTAGAGTCCTAGAATTGAACTAGTCCTAGTTGCTGTGCCAAATGATACGTATAGTTCAACAGCTTTTTGGGCACAGTCCCAAATTTTTTTTCCCAGAATATCTGGGAACTCTACCAACAATGTTTTGATATGTTTGTTCTCTGAACCTCTAAAACAGTTTTGTCATTTTCCTTTTTTTGTCAACTTTGCTGATGTGATCAGGTGCAATCTCTGAATGATTTTTGTGTGTATTTCTTTAATTATGAAAGTGGTTTAGAGCATTTTTTCATGTCTTCCAATAGCTTAAATTTCTTCCATGTAAAACTTATTTATTGATGTCCTTTGATCATTTACTAGTTGGGGAAGGAGCAGGATTGCTTCTTTTTAGCTTTCTTTTTGCATTTCCTTTAGCATGGCCTTGTACAGGGTTAGGCACACAGTTGGCACTTTTGATTGGGATATTTGGTTGCTGAAAACATAGGTTGTTTGAAAAATGAGAGAATGACTTTCCTCTTGCAACAAGAATTTTTCCCTAAAGAAGATCACTATATCTAATATGGAAGGAAAGAGTATACATTCTATGTTTCCTCCAGGTGTCTCCTTTGCTCAATTCCCTTAAGGTAGATATTGCCTAAGTAGATGCCTCTTCTAAATTTACTCTTATCTATGTAAATATCCCCAGATCCTGCCATTGATCTTTGTAGGACAGAATCTAGACCCTTTACCTTATTGATCAGCTTCCTCTGTGAGCCATCCATTTAGTACATGTCCTTAAATTATGGTAAGCAGAGCTGAATGTAACACAATATTCCAGAAGTTATCTAACCTGAACAGAGGAAAGTGGGATTATCATCATCCTTATTCTGTACTTCTTTTAGTGAAGCCTAGAATTATATCCCTTCCACCTTTTCAAAACCAGTTCTATCACACTACTATGGCTAACTAAATTTCTCATTATTTTTGCACAAAATACTATCAAATCAGGCACTTCTAATTCCTGCTCACTGTCTTATGCATTTAATGTTCCACTCTGATCATGCCACTCTTTTACTGCGAATAAGGTCAGTGACTTCCCAATGACCATCACAAAAAATTTAAATTCTTGATCCTGGTACTAAAGACTATAATATGGTTTTTGCCTGTTTCATACCTCACCCATTCATGTGCTCTGTGAACTAGCCAAACTCAACTATTTTCTATTTTCTGTACTTCTTTTGCCTTTGTGTATGTTATCTACCATGGCTAAAGTAGACTCTTCCTCCTTCCCCACCATTTCCTGTTGAAGTCCTTCCTTCCTTCTTCAAGACCTAACTCAGTTTCATCTCTTTTGTGATGCCTGCACTGACACTCCCTACCACTCGGCCCAAGTATGATTGATCTCTTCAGTCTCAAATTTCTCATTAGAAGACACTGTGCAAATATAGACATATAGAAGGCATATCATTCCATCACTGGATTGTAAAATCTTTGAGGTCAGCATTTGTGCCATATTCATCTTTCTTCAAATCTGATGACAGTTTCTCACACATAGAAAGCTTAATATTTTAATGAATGCTCATTCCCTCTACCAATAACTTGTGTTTTCTTATGTCTGCCTCAGTTTCCTCATCTGTGAAATGGAGGGTGTTTGCCTAGATGATCTCAAAGGTCCTTTCCAACTCTAAGATTCTATAAGTTTGTGACTGTGATGCTTTTAAACAACTGTCAGACCCATCTTATTTTTGTAATTTCTTTCTACAGAAGCAGTCGTAAAGGGGAAGCATGGAGCTCAGAAGGGGAAAGACTTTCATCAAGTCCAGTTTGCAGATTTCCCATGAGAAACCAACAGTGGCAGAGGCTGCCTTCCGGAGTAAGGAAGCTGGGCCTTTCGGGCCAAATCCAACAGGAACTGATGGAAGGTCCTTAGAAGAGGAGAGTCAGAAAGTAGGTCTGGCCTCTCATAAACATTACAGGTTCTCCAACAAGGTGACCCGTTTGGCACCTGATGAAGACTTTGGGGCTTCTTGTGGGTCTTCCTACAAACTGGTGCGGAAGAGCAAGACTCATGATTGTGTGATGGGGGCAGACAAGCCTGTAGGGAGGCTGGTCAACAGTATTAGCTTTTCTGGTCTGGGAAGTCACCTGGGAGCCCATGGTAGGAGAGCACCAGTGGGCAGTCCTAGCCCATCCAGTTGCAGTGGTCAGCAAATGATTGATTACCGTCACTTTGTGCCCCAAATGCCCTTTGTGCCAGCCGTGGCCAAGAGCATTCCTAGGAAGAGGATTTCTCTGAAGAGATCTAAGAAGGGGTTCCGGGACATATTCCATATTAAGAAGAACAAGTCAGAGAATCTGGCCATGCTGATGGGGAAAGGCAAAAACCTGCCATCTCCAGAAGGTGAGAGTGAAATGTCTGGAAGGCTAGGCAAGTCCTTCTTCAAACCTGGGGAGACATTGGCTGCTGATAGCTTGGCTCAGGACTTATCTGACAGTGAGATACAGTCAGACTCCTCTTACGACTACTGTGGGGCCTTGTGTGAAGATGTGGCTTCCCTTAAGAGCTTTGACTCTCTGACTGGCTGTGGGGAGATTTTTGCTGATGAGGTATCAGCTTCACTGGAGCTGGAGGGCAGCCAGGAGATTCTGACCCGGAGGCCAAGAGCCAGAGAGAACACATCTGCCATGGGCTCTTTCCAGGGTGGGGTAGAACAGCTGGCCTCACCAGCTCAGAACGAGGCCACCGACTTTGTCAAGTTCTGGGACAATATCAACTGGTCCGTGAGGCGACACCAAAGTGCGTTGTTTGATAACAAGCTAGAGGGCTCCAAGCCTAGTGATGCTGGAAAGCCCAAATATGAACCAGTCATGCTGGCTGATCTTCCATTGTCTCCTGGTGGTGACCCTGATAGCTCCAAAAATAGCTCCATAGACACTGGAACCCCAAAGAGTGAGCATCAGGAATCCACCTCCACCAGTGATGAAGGTTATTATGATTCTTTTTCCCCTGGCCTAGAGGATGATGGAAAGGAGGCCCAAAGCCCAGGGATGCCCAGTGGCCGGTTCCCTCGGGATAGCTATAGTGGTGATGCCCTTTATGAGCTCTTCTATGACCCCAGCGAAGCCAAAATCAGCCCCATCCTGGATGACGACCTGTGTGTGTCAGAGAATCTTTCTGAGCAGGCAGTGGAAATTCCCTTGTCCATCTACAGTTTCCATGTAGGAGCTGAGGAGAACTTGGCTCCTCAGCCAGCCCTGGACATCATCAGCCAGAGTTTCCTGCACAGCACTTGGAAGGGGAAGGAGTGCCTCTTGAAACTGTGTGACACAGAACTCTCCCTCACTATGGGCATTATCAACTGGCTCCGCAGGAACCCGGAACTTGTTTCCCCCTCAGATCGGGCCCACACTCTGTCATCTCCAATAAAGGAAAGTGGGGACCCTCTTGCCTGCTTGGGCCTCCCATTAGGCCAAGAAGTGGGAGAAACAACTATTACTGTGGAGTCCAGGAAGGAGGACTCAAATGAGAAGGAAAGCGACAAGCCAGAACTCCTGTGTCACTCAGAAGGAGAGACCAACAGGAGACATTCTAACCATGGGACAGTAGGAAAACATAGAGAAGCACCTCAAAGAGAAGATAGTTCCCCTGGACCCCCAGATGAGGGATATAAATGTGCCTCAGATGTGGGCAGGTCCTGGATGGCTACTATGCCTCCTCCAGCAACTGGTGGATGGCAGATGTACTTGCCTGAGAAGGATCTGGTTTCCCATGAGAGTGGGACACTAGGTAAGTCCCCTTCAGCCATTGGAGATTCATTGAAAGAGCTTCCTCATCACCCCTCACAGTTATCCACAGAGAAAGGAAAAGGTCAGTCTTCATCAGAGCCTTCCTCTCTGCCAGTAGAGATGGAAGAAGTCACTCTGACAGATGCCTTGGATGAACACAGAGTCCCGAGTCCCTCTCTCTGTCCCAGCGCCAATGAAAAACCAAGTCAACCCTTGAACCTAAGATGCTTCCGAAGCCAGCCCAGCCCTGGCCTTAAAAGAGGTGAACCTGACATTATGCCAGTTTTGGAGAGCTGCATGGCACAGGTGGCATCCTTGAAGATTAGCTATGAAAACAAACCTCTAGCTGAGTGGTGCCTCAGGAAGGAAGAGGGCAGTACTCTGTGTAAGAGACAGAAGGTTGGGAGCCACTGTGTCTTGCTACAAAACAAATGCAATTGCAACCCTCCCAACTCTGGATATCCCCTTCTTTCTCCAACGGGGAAGCTTCAAGAAGTGGACCACTGTGTACCCACAAGCCCCAACCAGGGACCAGGTCCCTGGCATAGTCAGAAAAGCCAGACGAGTTTCTTGAACTACACAAATCAAGTCTCATCAAATAAGATCAACTTTGAATATGCCCAACTGAATGGTCAAGCCCTTTCCTACATCCAGGACCTTCACCTCCAGCTCAGCCCTGGAGACCCCTCTGTGACCACACAGGAGGGCCAGCCGAAATTTATACCTCTCTTTGCCTCCAGTGGCTCAGTTAGGCCAGGAGCCTTCCCTCAGGCCTCATGTGCGGGTAGCAGCTCTCCACAGAACTTGTGCCCATGTTCAGATATAAAGATACCTGGTTCTACCTCTGGGAGCCCCCTGGAATGCCATCACAATCTTCTGAGTCATGTAGGGGCCCTCCCCTGTCATGCTGAGGTGATGGCTGCCAGCCCGGCCATGGCTGAGACCAACCTGTGAGAACCTCTCTAGTGGAATGAGGTGAGTTTTTGTAAGTTAGGGAAGCAACCTAAAACCAATAAAAGAAACCAGTGTTTACTACTGTCCCTTGTCTCTGAAGGGAGGGCTGGGCAGAAGATATGACTATTCTGGCTATTGCCTTGGGATGAATGCAAGTTAGGGAGCTTTCTGGAAACTTCTAAATGTGTCAATGGATATACTTTCTCATGAAGATATTTTAAATGAGTTGGGAAGAAAGGAAATGAACTTTTCTTTTTAAAAAGCCTTTACCTTTCATCTTAGAATCAATACTATGCTTCGGTTCCAAGGCAGAAGAGTGGTAAGGGCCAGGCAATTAGGGTTAAGTGACTTGGCCAGGGTCACACAGCTAGGAAGTATATGAGGCCAGATTGGAACCCAGGACCTCCCATCTCCAGGTCTGGCTCTCTATCCACCAAGCCACTTAGCTGCCACTGGAAACAAGTATTTTTTAAAGTACTTATTATGTGCCAGGCACTTGTTAAGTGTTTGCCATGTATTATCTTCTTTGATCCTCACAGCAATCTTATGAGGTAGGTGATATAGATTATTCCCATTTTTCAGATGAGGCAACTAAGGCAAACAGAAGTTCAATGATTTGCCCATTTGAGGGTGAGGAATATATAGGATCATTATCTGTGGTATGAACCTTTGGTGGTATTTTTTTTTGGCATTGGCCATCATATTTATCTTTCCTTAGTTGCCACCCTCAGTCCCTGTGTAGCCATCAGCTGGCCTCTGAAGGACCTGGCCCTCCCCGTTGCCTCAGTTCACCATATACTAGTATTAAGCATTTCTCTCCATGACAGGCAGTTTTCAGAGTGGCATGTGAGCCCTGGGTGAGAGGGGGCTGGCATAACGAGGACAAGGACAAAGCATAGAAAAGAGAGTCTGGGATCGGTGAGAGACAAATTTTACCAACTTTCCAGAGTCCTGGCCTTGTTTCAACCTGTGGTTTTGCAGAACAAATTCAGCTCAGATGAGGTCATTGCAGACAACTGCTTGAAGGGAGCTGGATATAGAAACAGAGAAATGAGGGGGTGGTGCCTAATTGCAATTTAGAAGTTGGCTTCATTTTGTCAAAGCAGGGCTCCTTCAACCAGAAACCTCTCTCACGCCTTGGAAGCAGATGAGAAAGGAGAATGCAGGTGAGCCTCCTCACTTTAGGCATTAGGCCCCCATCGATTGCCTAAAGGGGCACTTGACTGCATTTGCTTCTGCTCCTCTGCATGGATCTGGCGCTGCCACCCTCAGCATACCAGCCCCAGCAGAGTGATGTGCCTTAAGAGGACATTGTTTGCCTTTGGACACTTCTCACTGATTGGTCTCAGCTCACAGCTGCCTCTCTGAATCCTGCAGGGTCCCAGGCATGATGGGGAACAGCTGCTTGAGTGCTGGTGGCAGGTGAGAGGGCAGCCAAGTGAATCCATCTGAGGCCTGGGGGTGTGTGTGGGGGAAAAGATGGAAATAGGGAGGGGTGCGGGGGACCGGGAAGTGGAGAACCAGCCAATGTGTGAGCAAAGGAGTGGCCTCGAGCCACAGCTCCTTTATCCTTGTCTGCAATGGTAGAAATACTGTTTAAACAGCTCCTGGACATCAAGGACCTACTCTAGGTAAGAAGAGCTGGTACTGGTGTACTTAGGGAAAGGTTAAAGGGATCCTGACAGAAACGTTTGCCCTGAAGAATCATGGGATCATAGTACAAGTCATATTTCTATTTTACAAATGAGGAAATGGAGCTTAGAAAAATGGTGTGACTTTCCCAGGATCTTCCCTCTGTTGCTTATCTCCAGATAATCCTGTCTATACCTATTCTTTCAGTTTTCTTTTCAAACCCTAATATTCCCTCTTAGAATCAATACTCTTCTGAGCAGCAAGGGCTGGGCAATGGAGGTTAAGTGACTTGCCCAGGGTCACAGAGCTAGGAAGTGTCTGAGGTCAGATATGAACCCAGGACCTCCTGTTTCCAGGCCTGGCTCTCAATCCACTGAACTACTCAGCTGCCCCCATTTTTTTTAAAACCCATACTTTGGTCTTGGAATCCATACTGTGTATGGGAAGAGCAGTAAGGGCTAGGCAATGAGGGTTAAGTCATACAGTTAGATTTAAATCCCAAACCTCTCATCTCTAGACCTGTCTCTCTGTCCCCTGAGACACTTCACTGCCTCAACAGTCATATTATTCTTATTAATATGGTGCCATCCTCATTCTCCAGGTTAAACACCCTCAGTAGTTTCAAAACCAATCCTCAAACTTTTAGAAATTTTCTAAACCAGATATAGAAATGAACATAAACCCAAGGACCTCATGGTTCCCCAAATAAATCAGAAGAGATTGTGTTATTCCTAACTATATTTTTCTCTCTCAGAGGGTAAGGATTTACTTGGTCTAAGGACTGAAGGCCTGTTCATGGACTTGATTTTTATTGATAGGAATGTTTGAAGTAAAAAAAAAGTCAGTAACATATTTAGTATTGTAGAAATCCTGCCAAGAGAAACCAAGCTATTAAAGTTTTTAAACCACTAAAGCTTAAAACTCTACTGAGATTTTTGGGACATCCTCTAAAAGTAGCTCAAAGTGATATCCCACCAAGGGGCATTTTGCATTTGAAATAGGAGATTCCTTATAAGATTCAGAGCAATTAAAGCTCCTTGGAGATAATTTAATCAGACCTCCCTTTTACAGATGAGAAACTGAGTAAGGGCCAGAGAGGTTAAACGAGGCACTCTCTTATAGTGGAAAGAGGTTTGGTCTTAGAATCTGGAGACCTGTGTTTGAATCTTGCCTTGCTAGCTATTTTACTTTGCAAGTATAGCAAATTGATTAACCTGTTCCTTTATCTGTAAAATGAAGATAATAATCTTGCTACCTACTCTTCAGGGATTATTTTGAGAAAAATATTTTGAAAATCTTTTGTTGTTGTTTTGTCATTTTTTTTAGGCTTGTCCAATTCTATTTGATTTCATTTAGGACTTTCTTGGCAAATATACTGTAATAGTTTGCCATTTCCTTTTCCAGCTCATTTTAAAAAACAAACAACAAAAAACCCTTACTTTCTGTTTTAGTAACAACTCTAAGAAAGCAGAGCAAGAACTAGGCAAATGGGGTTAAGTGACTTGCCCAGGGTCACATAGCTAGGAAATGTCAGAGGTCAAATTTGAACCCAGGACCTCCCCTTTCTAGGCCTGGCCCTCTATCCCCTGAGTCCCCTTGTTGCCCCATTTCTAGCTCATTTTATAGATGAAGAAATTGAATCAAACAAGGTCACACAGCTAGTAAGTGTTTGATACTGGATTTGAACTCAGATCTCTCTGATTCCAGGTCAGGCACTCTATCCACTGGGTCACTTTAGATGCCCTTGAAAATCTTAAAGTGTTAAAAATGTGAGGAATTATTAACTAAGTAACTTGCTAAAAGGTCACACAAGTAGCAAGTATGAGAGGCAGGAAGAGTCTAGATTCCTTGATCCCAAATTTGGTGATCTTTTAATTAGAGCAGGCTTTATTCCTGTAAGATGAAAACTTTCCAGTTCTAGAGAACTGACTCTTTCATGGTAGAACTTCAAGCACAGGCAGACTAGTGGAGGAGATGCTTTTAGCTGTGTCTGTGTGTGCCTATCTCTTAACCTATTAGACTTCACTTCCCTGAACTGTAAAATAAAGGAGTTATTCTAAATGACCCCTGAGCTCAGCTTTATAGCTATGATTCTGGCATAGTTAGGATTATAAGATAAACAAGATAACTCAGTCTCTCTGTGACCTGAAGCTTATCCTTTTTAGCTTTTGACAATTTGTGGCTGTTGTAAAGCCTTGGTACTGGTCAAAATCTTTTTTTTTTTTTAAACCTTACCTTCCATCATAGGATTGATACTCAGGTCTATTTCAAGGCAGAAGAATAGTAATGGCTAGATCACATAGTTTGGAAGTGTCTAAGGGTCAGATTTGAACCCAGGACCTCTAGTCTCCAGTCCCACTGCTCTATCCACTGAGCCACTTAGTTACCTCTGATCATTATCTTCATACCTGGGATAATTATGATTAGTTTTTGCCTGTGATGAACTCCAGCCTACCTAACCTACCACTTCACCTTGATGTAATACCCAATATATGTAAGTAATATCCAATAAAAAGCCACAATTCTGACCTTGCCCTACTTTTAGGAGGAGAAAATCATCAGACAAATAGCAATAATGCTAATCAATATCTGGTCTCTAAGATCCAAATTATCCATTTGACTAAGATTATACTGTAGTGCTTTAGAAAGTACAGAGTTCAATTTGGCACTTATTATGTGTACGATACTTTTCTGGGCTAAGGGTTGAGGAGAATGTGGCCAAAGACATTTTACCAATGACCTGGGCCAGTCAATTCTCATCACATTCTTGATAGGATGGCACTTATGATTGTTTAACTCAGATCAAAATCCTCATGGAACTTAATCCTATTTTTACTTTCTAAAAAAATATTTTTTATTATTATAAATTTGACAGAAGCAGGTTGGTTTAGTGGCTGGATTAGAGACTTGGAGTCAGGAAGACCTGAGCTCAACTCTAGTCACTGATAATGTAGAAATTATGAGACCCTGGTCAAGTCAGTTAATTTCTATGCAAATCAGTGGCATTTTTTATTATAGGGATTTGTTAATTGTGTGTGTATGTGTGTGTGTGTACATACACCTTTGGCAGTATGGATTCATTTTAGAATTATACTTGTTGCCTATATTCATAATCAAAGGAAATGTTAAATTTAACAAAGAATTTTTTTCTCATCTAACCTCATAGACTCCCTGAAATCTCTCCATGGATGGTTAAGAAACCTGTGACCTCTAGAATTTATCTCTAGCACTTTTCCAATAAACAGATGCAGTTCCTTTGGTGACTAAAAACCAAAAACAAAACCAAAAACAAACTCATCAATAAACTAATTCCATTGCATATTGACTTATAAATGCAACACTCAACAAATACTAAAAAAGAAATACAGCAAATATAAAACGAATCTCCAAAAACACGCCCCAAATTAAAACCAAAATCTAATCAATATATCTATTAAGAAAGCAAACTTTTGATAGAATGAGTACCATAAGTATGTGTGTATGTGTGTGAGTGTACGTGGGTGTATGTGGGTGTATCTGTATATATACCCTATCCCTTTCTGCATCTGTTTGTATACTTTCTATTCCCTTGTAGGTTTGTTAGCTTAGCTTCATGTCGTGGTTCCAGATCATATTCACCATGCTTGCTGGACAAATTGCAGACCAGAGGACCACAGATTTTAGAGTTTAAAAGAACCTTAGAGGTCATCTGGCCCAATTTCCTTATTTTACAGATGGAAGAACTGAGATTCAGAGAAGGTGGAATTCCTCCCCCACCCCTCCCTGAGGACTCATTAGTAGTGACAGAGTCAAGATTTGAACCTATGCCCTCTGATTCCAAAACCAATGCTTTTCTACCATCTCATACTGCCTGAAGGATCATTAGTCATGGGAAGGGGTGGGGAGGGGGCTGGCTAAGAATACAAATTTCTCAATACACTTATCCTGACTACTGGCCACACAACTAAAAGCACATACTTTTGATGAATTGTACATCCTGCATTTGAGGCTAGGAATGTGTTTGCGCTTAATTCCATTTCTATTTAAGATGGAAGAGGGCAGGGTATTCTTTATGATAGGTGAAGTGGACAAGTATAGGAAGGAACTACTCAAAATTCTCTCCAACTAACCTGTCAGTGGTCCGTTAGAAATTCATTACTTTGGACCAAGGACTTTTAGGCTGTGGTGTAACGGAAAGAAGGCTAGACTTGGAATCAGGAAACCTGTCTACTAGTATCAATTTTTCACTAGCTGTGAAGCACTAAGTCTTTTTAAACCTCTCTTGACTTTAGTCTTGACTGTAAAATGAAATTATTGGAACACATGATCTTTAAGGTTTCTGCTAGCTCTGCTGCTCTAACTAGGATTTTTTTTTAAAAAAGAAGGTAATATATTAAAATTAAATCCCTAACAGTGAAGGATGATTTAACTTGTGAGCAACTCTTAAGCTGACAGGAAGGATGAGGTGAAACCATCGGAAGGCTTTGGAGTCATGGGCAGAAGGCAGGGAAGAGAGGGACCTGAAAAGGGGCTCAAAAATTAACAGTTGGAAACATAGAAGCTAAAAATTTCCAATTTTATATTTTGAATCAGGGCTGGCCCTGATTTCTACCTTTGAGTTTAAGAAGCCGTGGATAGATTTCTTATGAAGCACAGCTTTAAATGGGAAAAAAAGAGACTGGGAGGCAACAGTTTGTTCTGCCTCTGCTCATAGAGGCCAATGTCAGACAACACCCTCCCAGATGCAGGGTCTGGATGCTAAATTAAACAATTTTCTTCTTCATTTAACACAGCTCCTGAGGACTCGGGATGATGCTTGCCCTATTTCTGCTTCTCTCTGCCCATCCAAATCACTGTCAATAAAAGATAAAGGAAAGGGATGCCCTCCTTCTGACAAGGGCCCTTCAGTGAATGATCTGTCACATAAAGTTCAGCAATTGCATTCTCTCTAAGGAGTCAGATACAGCTAACATTCTATATGAATGGGGACAAATAAGTTTGTCACTTTGAGTGGGATTGTCCTGCATTTATGGCCTCTGTGACTGCATGGATTGGGAACTTGGGGAAATGCAGAGTAGAAAAGCCTCAGCAGCTTCAAAAAGCTGAAGTTTTGCCCCAAATCCAGCCATTGTTCATTATTTGTGACAATAGCTACCATTTACATAGAACTTTAAGGTTTATAAAATACTTTACGTGTAATCTTTCATTTGATTCCTATAACAGCCCTCTGAATTAGGTATTATTATTATACCCATTTTATAGATGAAGACACCGAGGCTCATCAAGGTTATGTGACTTATCCATAGCCACATAGCTTACTGACTCCAAATCTAGTACATGATCTACCATGCTATGTTGCCTTTCACTGTACTTAGAGTAACTATATACAGTTACTAGGACAATTGACATTTACAGGTAAATTCCAAACTTCTTTAGACACTAAATTAAACACTAATTCAACTCATCAAGGATTTATTGACTACCCTCTGTGGGTTCAGGATTAGGCTAGGTTCTGCAGGAGTTTCAATGATTACCGAATTGTACAGTCCAAAGGGACTTAAAAAATGATTTTGACCTCCTTACTTTATAGATGAGGAAAATGAAAATGTTAAAGGGACTTGCCAATGGTCACTCTATAAGTCAATTTGTTGTTGTTCAGCTATTTTAGTTGTACCTGACTCTTTATGGCTCCAATTGGAGTTTTCTTGGCAAAGATATTAGAGTGGTTTGCCACTTCCTTCTCCATCTCATTTTACAGATGAAGAAACTGAGGCAAATAGGGTCAAGTGACTTGTCCAAGGTCCTGCAGTCAGTATGTATCTGAAGTCACAGTTGAACTCAGGTCTTCCTGACTCTTGGAATAGCAGTCTATCAACTTCACCAGCTAGTTGCCAGTAAGTCAAGAGCAAAGATAAACATTCATCTTAAATCCCTTGATTATTGGTCCAATATTCTTTCCACTAAATCATGTTACTTAAAAAAAGAAATCCTTACCTTATGTCCTAGAATCAATACTAAGTATTGGTTCTAAGGCAGAAGAGTGGTAAAGGGCTAGACAACTGGACTTAAATGACTTGCCCAGGGTCACACAGCTAGGATGTGTGTGAGGCTAGATTTGAACCAAGGTCTTTTTGATTCCAGGCCTGACTTTCTAGCCATTGAGCAACTATCTATCTCCAGTCGTTATGCCTCTCTAAAAAAGAGGAATAAATCATGATCTCTGACCTTGGGAAATTTAAAGTCCAGGTGAGAAGACAAGATTCACATTACAGTTCTGCCAAATTAGATTACTTACTGTAGAGACCTTGTCCTGACCAAAAAGATCTTCTCCATGTAATTCTAACATCAGAATTAATTAATTCCTAATTAAATTGAATTAAATCCTTTTAGCATTCTTTTTTATAAAGAGACTTCCCCCTTTCCTTCTTGGGGTATTATATTAAGTCTCTAATGCTATAGAATGAATCTTTTGTATGCAAATATATATTCTTAGGCGATGGGAGATGTGCCTCTCCACACAAAGTCCTGTATGCCAGAATGAACTATTCCTAAAGCTCCAACATCCCCTTTAATTAAAATCTTTCTTTCAGGCTTAGTTCACTTCTTCCATGAAGTGTTCCTTGGATTCACCCTTAAAAAGCTCTCTCTCCCTCCTTGAAGCTCTTAAAATCCCTCTAACTGTCCAATGTACTTGGCCATATTCCAACTCGTGTTATAATTATTTATTTGTGTTTCTCTTCAGTTCTCTACATTAAGCTCCTTGAACACAGGAACTCTTCCCTCCTTATCTTCAATCCAACAAATGCTTGTTAAGTTCTAAGTATATGCAAATCTAGCCTCAGACTGGGGCTTGTGACCCTGGGCAAGTAACTTAACCTCTGCCTCAGTTTCCTCATCTATAAAATGGGGATAATAATAGCACCTACCTCCCAGGGTTGTTGCAACGATCAACTGAGATAATATTTGTTAAGTGCTCAGCATAGTGCCCGGCACATAGTAGGTACTATATAAATGTTAGCTATTATTTTTGTTATAGGTGAGGGTAGATGCTAAGGATACACAGTTAATAACAAAACAGTCCCTGGCCTCAAGGAACTTCAGTTCTTTTGGTTAGATAATCATCTGTAGATGACTAAGTAAATAGGAAGTGCAATATTACAAACTATTTTTAAGAAGGAGAGAGAATAAAAGAGGGAGAGAGCAGGAAAGACTTTGCTTTGGAGATGGCCCTTGAGATGTGCTCTGAAGGAAGCTGAGGATGCTTTGAGGTGGTAAGGAGGCAATGAATTCCATATTTGGAAAACCACTTATTTGAAGGACAAAAGAGGGAATGTTGTATATGCTGGGAATGGCTAGAGGGCCAGTGTTACTAGAGCAGAGAGTGAGTGAAGGGGAATAATATGCATTAAGACGTGAAAGGTAGGAGGGAGCCAGATTACAGAGGGTTTTAAATGTCAGGCTGAGGATTTTGTGTTTTATCTTAAAGGAAATAGTATTTTATCCTACAGGCAAGAAAACCATTGATGTTGTTGTGTAAGGCGATGGTATTATTGGTGTTTTAGGAATATAAATTCATCAACTCTATGTCTGGGGAAAGTGAAATGGAGAGAGAAGAGATGAGAAGTGGGGAAATCAATTATAAGCTATTGCAATGGTCTAGGTGAGAATTTGATTTAGGATTGGGACTATATAAGGGAAGAAGAAGAGAATAGAATGCAAGAGATGTTGTGGAAGTAGTATCCTTGGATTTGATATGTGGGTCAAGAGAGAAGGAGTTAGGGATGACTTTGAGAATATATATCTGGATGACTAGGCAGATGGTGCAATCAGTACAAGTTGGGAAATTTTTTTGGGGGGAATTGGGCTAAATAAGTTCCATTTTGGACATGTTGAAGACTTATGGAATATCTTAGAGAAGATGTCCTGTAGGAAGCTGGTAATAAATATGGTCTAGAACTAAGAAGACAGTTGGTAATATGGAAATAGATTTCAGAAGAGAGATTAGGATTGAATATACTTGATTTGGGAATCATCGACATATAGTTGATAATTGTGCCTATGGGAGTTGATGAGATCATTAAGGGAGAGAATGTATATAGAGAAGAAAAAACAGTGCCTAGGACAGAGCCTTTGGAGATACCCAACTAAGTGAAGGAAGGGTGATGATTCAAGGGAGAAACTAGAAAGAAGAGTTAGACAAACGTGTAGGAGGAGAACTAAGAGAGAGTAGTGTTACAAAAGCCAATGTGGAGAAAGCATCTAAAGGCAAGAGGCATCTAATGGTGTCAAATGCTGCAGAAAAGTAAAAAAAGATAAAGAATGAAAAAACACCCTTTGATTTAGAAGCTGAGATCATTGGTAACTTTGGAGAGAATAGTTTTGATCAAATTGAGACTTCGAAATTTGGATTGCAAGGAATTGAAGAGTGAGTGAGAAGGAAGGTAAGGTAAGGAGTGTATACAAGACTTTCTAGGAATTTTGTTGGAAAAAGAAAAAGAAAAGGGCATAAGGTTATTATAATACTTTATGGTTACAAAGTTCATTATATACATTACTGTTTTTCTCACAAAGATATTTTGAAGTAGGTAGAAAAAACATTATTTTATTGACCAGCAAATAAACTGAAAGGGTAAATAACTTGCCCCAGGTAAATAACAAGGCTGGAATTCAAACAGGGCATTTTTTCCCCAAGTCCTTTTCTTTTTCTCGAATACTATTCTCTCTTCCCATTAGAAAACAATATAAGACACCACAAGTAATAGAACTGGAGAGATAGAGTTCATCTAGCAAATTTCCTCTTCTAGGATATCTCTAGCATGTGGCTATCCATCCCCTGCCTGAGAATTTGTAGTGTCCAGGGCCAGTTACTTTTTTTTTTTTTTAAGCCCTTACCTTCTGTCTTGGAGTGAATACTTTGTATTGGTTTCAAGTCAGAAGAGCTCGAAGGGTTAGGCAATTATTATCCCCATTTTACACTTGAGGAAACAGTCAAGCAAAGGTTAAGTAACTTGCCCAGGGTCACACAACTAGGAAGTATCTGAGGCAAAATTTGAACCCAGAACCTTTCATCTCTAGGTTCAACTTTCATTCCACTGAGCTGCCTACTTGCCCTCTAAGCCAGTTACTTTTTTAAATAAACCCTTACCTTCCATCTTAGAATCAATCCTGGGTATTGGTTCTAAGGCAGAAGAGTGGCAAGGGCTAGGCAATAGGGGTTAAATGACAGCTAGGAAGATAAGATTTGAACCCAGGACCTCCTGTTTCTGGGTGTGACTCTCAATCTACTGAACCACCCTGCTGCCCCCTAAACCAGTTACTTCTCCAGGCAACTCTGTTTTGGGGCAATTCTTGTTAGACCATTTCCTCTTCGGTTATGCAGAAATCTGTTTTCCTGTGATTTCCATCCATTGATCCTAGTTCTGCCTTCAGAAGTCACATAGGCTTAGTTTTATTGCTTGACTACTTTTTAGACTTTGAAATGTTTTAACACAGCTATCATATTTCCTTAGATCTCTCCCAGGCTAACCACTGCCAATTCCTTCAATATATGAAATAGTTTCTAAGTCTCTCACTAACCTTGATTTCTCCATATGGACATCCTTTAGTTCAATAGACATCCTTTTAAAAGTGGTACCCATAACTGGGACTGGATCTTGATAATGAGGAATTAATTGGGATAGGGTTGTGTGGTGTGATGATAGTCCAAGGCAAAGGCATGGAAATAGAAATGAGCATGCTTGGTACTGAGGACAGTGAAGAGAAGTGGGTGGAGTGGTATAGTATTCTTGTCATGAGTTTGCAACAGATACAATTGAATAGTCAGGGAGGAGTAAGATTATAGGTGGTCTTCAGATCCTGGATGAGGACTATCAAATGAATCTATTAGGAAATAAAATAGGGAGTCTGTGGAGGCTCTTGAACAATGGAATGATTAAATACTATCAACATATAATAGGGTTGAATCTACAGAGTGGGAATATAGGAATTGGTTAGTCCCATCATATACATACCCCAAATATCTGGATAAAAGATTTAATTAGTTATCCGAATATGTTGACTATGTGAAGCCAAAATGTCTAGACCCAATGGAAAGCATTTATTTATTTTTTAAAAAACCCTTATCTCCCATCTTAGAATCAATACTATGTGTTGGTTCCAAGGTAGAAGGTTGGTAAGGGCTAGGGAATGGGAGTGAAGTGACTTGCCTAGGGTCACAGAGCTAAGAAATGTCTGAAGTCAAATTTGAACCCAGGACCTCCTATCTCTAGGCCTGGCTCTCACTCCTATGAGCCACCCAGCTACCCCCTGGTGTCAGAGGCCAAGACTGACTTTACCTTACCTTAGAAGCTCACTTATATCAGGATGGTATCATATTCTCTTGTCAGTTTTTGCAGTGGTATGACAAGAATTCATCCATCCATTTATTTATTTATTTTTTTTGGGGGGGGGAGTTTTATTTAATTAATTAATTTAGAATATTTTCCCATGCTTACAAGATTCATGTTCTTTCCCTCCCCTCCCCTCTCCCACCTCCCATAGCTGACACACAATTCCACTGGGTTTTACATGTGGGTATGACAAGAATTTAATTGAATACAAGATATCCAAATCCATATACTGATTGGAACACATAAAGACTTTTGCCAGGGTTGGTACTCCCGCCACCATTAGAGAGCCAATCCAGCTAAGACATATGCTTCAATATGTGAAAGCAGTTTGGTGGCATCATAGAGTGCTGGGCCTGTAGTCAGGAAGACCTGGGTTCAAATTTGGCCACAATTACTAGTTGGGTGATCCTGGGCAAGTTACTTAACCTTTGTTTGCCTCAGTTTCCTCAAGTGTAAAATGAGGATAATAATGGCACCAGGGTTGTTGTGATAATCAAATGAGATAATAATTATAAAATACTTAGCTTAGTGCCTGGTACCTAGTAGGCACCATGTACCTTGTCAAGGGTTATACAGCTACTAAGTAAGTGTCAGGAGCTAAATTTGAATTCAGGCATGGCTTCTAATTTAACACTCTTTCTGCTTCAGCAAATTACAATGTAATAACAAGCCGTTTTAAATTGTGTTAAATGTTATGTTAACAAATTTTCCAGATGTCCAACTCTATACATATCCCTTTCCTCACCAGATTTTTGATGAATTATATACATTTGAAAATATACATTTCTACTGATTGATCACCACAAAAACCCTGTGAGGTGGGTAGTGCTGGTATTATTCCTATTTACAGATAAGAAGACTGGGCCCTAGAGAAGTAACTTAATCACTCTCACACAGCTAGTAAATGGCAGAGCTAATATTCAAACCCAGATCTTCTATTCCAAGTCTAGTGTTCTTTTCATCACCCCAGGCTACCTGCAGGATTTAGGTTTTACCCAGGACTCCAATAATTTAGAATTGTATGTAAATGGCCACTAGGACATTTCACATGGGAGCAGACAAGCTATCACATTGGGAAGATGGAGAAGCTAGCTCTCCTCCTGGACCACCCTTTTGTGATTCCCAGGACTCAGTTCTAGAGGATAGAGAGGTCTCTGACTTCCTTACTTTCTTCAATCAAATGGGGTTTGGTTCCTGAAGGCTTAAGCAAAATGTTGTTATAGTAACCAGTTCCTTAAACCTTGCTTATAATTAATGCTTGTCTAAGCACAGCAAAAATAGGTCTAGGAGAAGCCATGATACTTAGGGCCAGGAGTTTCTGACTTATAATTTTTAAAATTCAATTCAAAAGATTTTGATTGTTTACTTTGGATCTGACTGGATCTGTGCTTTCTGGTTGATAAAATAGGGATGTTTCATCAAAAAATATTTTCTTTTAATGAATTTTATTTTAAGCGGTCAACATTATAGCACTTAGCTCCTCTTTAGTAATTCACAAAGAGGTGGGAAAAAATCTATTTGATGGACTGGAGTTGGGCTGTCATTGCTGTGTCTCCTACAAGACTTTGGCCTTGAAGTTGCTAATCAAAGCTTAAGATACAAGCATTACTTTGAACAGAAAGCAGGGCTCCTCTCTGAGGACTTCCAAATACTTGGCAGCCTTATTTATTCATCTTAATGTACTTTCCCAGCTTCTCTTGAAAGTCAAAGAGGGCATGAATTATATTTCATAGCCTGGGAGAGAAGGGCATGGAGCCAGGGATAAGTGAAATGATCTCTCCAGAGTTCCATTGAGAATTAAATTCAACAATGGTTTAGTAATTTAATTCAATTCAATTCTCTGAATTAAACCATTTATTTAGTGTCTGGCACTGTACACCAAGCACTGTTTTGAATAGTGTGGAAGAAGGGATTCCTTCCCTCATGGAACTTACAGTCTAGTCCTGGCAGTATGATGAATACACTTAATATATTTTTATTCTTCAAGCTCCTGTGATTCATCAATGTATATTGAAACTCCCCTGCATCTTACTAGACCATCTTTAAGACTTTTGTACACAAATATAATACCAAAAAAAATAATAAGTTTAAGAGAGGTACAGATAAAAGTGCCTTGTGAGGTGGGGGATGTGTTATTTGTTGGAAAATGGGGAAGGATTCGTGAAGAAGGTGGCATTTTAGTTCAACTGTAAAGAGAAAGTTGTCATTCTATAGGAGTACATGCCAAGGAGAATGGAGGTAGAAGTAAAGAGCAGTATGAATAAAGGTGGGGAAAGCAAGGAAGTAGAGGACTAAACCTAGGGTGAGGATTTGGGAAGAGATCAATGAGCTAATGAAAACCTATCAGCCTTGAGCATTTATCTCAAGTCTAGCTCATAATTATTTCTCCTTCTTCTGAACTACCAGAGATAACACTTCCTGTCTGTATCATTCAATTTGTCACGGATCATATTAAAATAGCTAATGATAGATATCTCTTGTTTAACATTTCACATGTTGCTTTTCATATTGTTACAATTATTTATATCTCCTTGCTTCTCAAAGCAGAAACCTTGCCTTATCTCTTTGATTACTTAGAGAATTAACATGATTGAGAGGAAAGAAGACTGAGTGTCTCAGGTTTGAATCCTAGCTTCTGTTCTTACTGGTTTTTAGCCCTGGGGAAGTTACTCTCCCTTCAAGCTTCCTATTCTATAAAATGAAGAGAATACTAGAAATGGGGTTTATGGGGTTGTTGTGAGGAAAGTGCTCTGTAAACCTTTCAAGCACCACATTACTTTGATTCTGCGATTGATACTGATGATGCTAGTGTTTGGAGAGCTAGCATAGTATAGTGAATCGATTGTTCTTTGGAGTTAGGAACACCATAGTTCAGATTCCTTCCTTAACTCATATTGGTTGTGGTCACTCTGGACAAGTCACTTAACCTCTGGATTCCCTAACTGATACTCTTAGATGAGAAGTGGAAGAACGGGAATTTTGTAACAGCCCATGGAGTGTCCTCCTTGGAAGTTTTCTTTAACTCAATGAAATCTCCAGTTCTATGGCATGTTATAACTAATGCCTATCCTTGAAACTTTATATGGCTTTGAAGATAACCTGACTCACCTCAGTGTAACTGTAAAAGCTTTTGATTCACATGGATGCCTTTCCTTCCCCTCCTCTGCAATTCCTCCCTGCTGTGGCCCCCCCATCCCAAGTTGGCCTCTCTTTAATTCTCCTCTTTAGCTTCTTCCTAACATCCTGCAGTTCAGTCTCCTGAGCCCTTTTCAGCTCCAGCTCCTGAGCCCTTTTCCAGAAGATTCTATGCCAATTAGCACACATAAACTCTAATCTCCATTCCTCTGGAACCTACAATGCCTTGATTGCTTAGCAATAGCTAGAATTCTTCATTGTTTTCATTTTCCCTTCACTGTAACCTAACTTTCACCAGGCCAATCTGCCTTAGTCCCAGATAAATCACTCCCTAGTATGTTGTTATATTCTCTACCAAGCAAAGATCTTGGGAGGAAATGGGAGCACGACCCTTAGAGTATACTTTAAGTCTCCAAGTGTGTTATCAGACTTTACATCCTTAGATGTGTCAGTTCTTATCCCTTCCCTTTAATTATATCAATGTCAACACTAATACTACTAATAGTAATCGATAGCATTTATATAGCACTTTTATGTGACAGATACTAGGCTAAGCACTTTACAATTATTATATCATTTGATCTCTTGCAATAATCCCGGGAGGAAGGTGCTATTATTATCCCCATTTTACAGAGGAGGAAACTGAGACACAGAGAGGTTAAGTGACTTGTCCAACTATTGGGCATCTGGATTTGAACTCAGGTCTTTCTCTGACTCCAGTTAGTGTCCTCTCTCCACTGCACCAACATAGCTGCTCCACTACCTGAGCACTGTAATATAACATGTTATTGTATCTCTCTGTGTAGCATACTTACTGCCAAGGACCAAACCTGCACATCTCATTCTAGTTGTACTTTTGAACAAGTGTAGTCTTTAAAAAACAATTTCATTTATTATTTAAAACATAATTTTCTTTAATTTTGAGTTCCAAATTCTCTCCCTTCCTCCCTCCCCATCCATCAAGAAGGAAGCAACATGATATAAATTATTCATGTGAACTGCAAAACATATGTCCATATTTGTTTTCTTTTTATTCAATATTTTATTTTCCCAGTTACATATAATAACAATTTTTAATACACATTTTCTGAAATTATAGGATCCAAATTGTCTCCTTCCTTCCCTTCCTTGCCCCTTCCTGAAGATGGTAAGAAATTGGATCTGGGTTTCATATGTATGATCATGCAAACATATTTCCATATGATTTAAGTGATAATATATGTATAACCCAGTGCAACTACTTGTCAACTCCATGAGAGGGGAGGAGGATGGGAAGGAGACAAGAAGAATTGTGTGAAAAAAACACCACCCATATTTCCATATTAGCCATGTTGTGATAGAATACTTATATGAAACCCAAACCTGCAAATAAGAACATGCAAAAATAAAATGAAGTGAAAGATAGTATGCTTTGATGTGTTCAGATTCTGTTAGTTTTTTTCCTCTGGAGGTAGAAAGCATTTTTTTGTCATAAGTCCTTCAGAATTATCTTGGATCTTTGATTTAGCTGAGAGTAGCAAAGTCTTTCACAGTTAATCATCACAGTTTTGCTGTTAGCATGTACAATGTTCTCCTGGTTCTGCATATTAGCCATGTTAAAAAGATAAGAAAAAAAGTGAGAAAATTTTATTTAAATTTGCATTCAGAATTTATCAGCTCTCTTTGTAAGTGGAGAGTGTTTTTACATCTTGAGTCTTTGGAATTGTCTTAGATTATTCTACTGATCAGTGACCCTTTTTTTATAGTTGATCATCACTACACGATTGCTTTCACTGTGTACAGCAATCTCCTGGATCTTCTCACTTCACTTTGGATCAGTTCATATAGGTCTTGCCATCTTTTTCTGAAATCACCCTTCCTTGTCATTTCTTATAGCACAAAAGTACTACATCATAATCATATGTGACAACTTGGTCAGCCATTTCCCAATGAAAGCATCACTTGAATTTCCAATTCTTTGAATACCACAAAAAGAGTCACTATTTGCACATATAGGTCCTTTTCCTTTTTCTTTGATCTCTTTGGAATACAGAACTTGTAGTGGCTAGATAAAAGGATAAGTTTTATAAGATAGTTTTATAGCCTTTTGGGTCATTAGAATGGTTGGACCAGTTCACTACTTCACTACTTAACCAGCAGCTCACTGATGTAGCTATTTTTGCCCTATCCCCTCTAGCCTCAGAGTTGCTTTATTTTGGATCTCTCTATTCAATTGTGATTTAGAACATTTTTTTTCATAAGACTATAGATAGCTTTGATCTTTTCTGCTGAAAACTGCCTTTGATCATTTTATCAATTCAAGAATGACTTCTATTTTTATAAAATTGACTCAATTCTATACTTGGTATATATATATATATTTGAGAAATGAAACTTTTATTAGAGAAACTTGTAAAATTTTTTGATATTACTTCATTGTCTATAGTACCTTTTAGCACAATGCAGCCCCCCTGATTATCTCTTTTATTAGGTTTATTTTTCCTTTTGCTTTGTCTGAGATTATGATTACTACCTCAGCCTTTTTTTTACTTCAGTTGAAGCATAATAGATTCTGCTACATCCCTTTATTTTAATTCTGTGTACATCTTTCTTTTTCAAGTATATGT
Organism: Gracilinanus agilis; assembly: GCF_016433145.1. Classification (NCBI taxonomy): domain Eukaryota; kingdom Metazoa; phylum Chordata; class Mammalia; order Didelphimorphia; family Didelphidae; genus Gracilinanus; species Gracilinanus agilis. The sequence goes on along the minus strand of NC_058132.1, from coordinate 324,040,526 downwards.
CTTGTAAACAACATATTGTTGGATTTTTGTTTCTAATTCATTTTTCTATCTACTTCTGTTTTATGGGTGAGCTCATCTCATTCACATTCACAGATATGATTCTTGTATATTTCCCTCCATCTCATTTTCTTCTTTCTTCTTTCCTCTTTCATTTTGTTCTATCCCTCCTCAAAAGGCTATTTTGTTTCTAACCACTATCTGCCCTCAATTTTATCATCCCTCGTTTCTTTTAGCCACTTCTCTATTTTCCTATTGGGTAAGTTACATTTCTATACAGAATCTATTGTGTATATATATATTCTTTCCTCTTTGAACTAATTACAGTGAGAGTCTGTCTGTCTGTCTTCCTCTCCCTCTCTTTCCTACCACTTTTTCTCTTCCTCTTCTTTTCTCTATCCCTTTCCCTCCCCTTCTCTCTTTCTCTCCTTTCTCTTTCCCTTCTCTCTCTCCTTCCCTTCCTTCCTCCCTTCTTTTCTCTCCCTCCCCTCTCTCTCTATCACTCCTTTCTCTCTTTTTTCCCATTCCCTCTCACCCCACTCCGTCCATTTCCCACTCTCTCTTTCTTTGTGGTATGGGAGGTTTTGTCCCAGATAAAGTAATTTAGGACATACTGAACTGGTTGGGTTCAGGTCCCTCAACTGATTCTACCCAGTCCTGCCTTGGCAGGGAGAAGCACCCATTTACCATCAGAATCAGCTTGCTCTAAGAGAAATCTGGCTATAAATGGGGGATCATTTTGATTCAGACTTCACAAAACCACAAATACAGCATAGAAAAAAACTACTCCTCTGCCCCAATACTAGGAAGACCAGGCAATCATTTGACTCGTTATTTAACTTTTTTCCCCATTTTTAATTATTTATAAAAATCCCTTGGAAAAACCAATTGAGAAGTAATTTTACAATATACTAAAAGTATGGCAGGAGTGGCAGGAGTTTGGAGGCAGGCCCAGCAGCAGATGTCTTTGGCACTATAGTTAGGGTATACAAGGGAGCATGGGTGTCAGTCTTGACTTCCTTTGACAAACCTTTTGAAAGTCAACAGCAGGAATGGGCCTGCTTATTTTGTTCCTATTAGGATTCAGTGTCACATATTCTCCCTGATAGATGTGTGGTGGCCAAATATTGATTGTCTGAGGAGAAGAATGGGGTCTCCACAGGCACTGATTTATGCTGTCTATATGTCTGAGGAAACAGGCTGGCACAAACATGCTGGGGAGAGATAAAGCTGCATTCTAGTTTCACCCAGGCATTCCTCACTGGGTGACTGGAACCAGGAGATTTATTTGGAGCGTCTTCTGCCCTTAGGGCACAGAGTATTGATGCTGCAGAACTGGGATCAAGCTGCTGGGAGAGGTGCAGGAAGGGAAACAGATGGGAAAATCTCTCTTGGAAATACATTTATGGCCCAGTGGCCTAGAGACAGCTTTGCATGATGCTTTAATCACAGGGACCGAGATATCATCTTATGCTTTCATTTAGTTTTACTCCAGACAATTGCTATTAATATATTTGTGGTAAACCTATTGGCTAGATGACAGAACACTAATTATGGTGACTGTCATTTACCAAATCATTAGAGATTACTTAATTATCTCATGAAATCTAATACAACAATAACCCAAAGAATATATAAGTTCCAACAAACAGCAACTCAGCATTATTATTACATGCATTTTCTGTTACCTGCAGGTTGAACACAGCATAGTTCAAACATCTGCAATATAACCCTAATGCCAAATCAGAATCTCTCAATTAGACATAGTTGAAGGAAGGAATTGGCCATTTTGATCAAATTTTATCAGGGTGATTGCCAAATCAATATTAAAACAGGAGATTTCACATTTAAAATTGCTCCTGAAATAGAATATGTGGTTATGATTTTACCACATTTTGCTCTTTTCTCCAAGGAAAATGAAGGGGGAAAACTGAGGTAAACAGGGTGAAGGGACTTGTCCAGGGTCACATAGCTATTAAGTGCCCGAGACTGGATTTGAATTTGATAGTGGCCCGGCCACTATCTACTCTACTACCTACCTGTCCTAAAGATTCATTAGTGAAAATAAAGATGTAACTTTTTTCCCAACCAGTTTATAGACCCTATGAAATCTAGCTATGGATTTCTTGGAGGCTTTAGGGTCCTGTGGATCCCGGTTTTACAACCCTTGGTGTAGCACAATAAGTTTTGGACTTATAATCACGAGACCTGGGTCCTGTTCTTGCCTCTGCTATTCTTTATTGATAGGATGTTGAGTATGTCATTTAATCTCTCAGGGTTTCAGGATTTTTTTTAATATGATAGACTTGGAGCAGATGACATCTAAAATCCCTTTCATCATTAACTTTATATGGGCATCTTAGGGCATTTTGCCCTAATACATGATGAAAATTTAATGATGCATAATTGATTTATGTGCTTAGCCAAAAATACTAACAGCTTGGAACAGATATTTTTGTCATCTACTTGGGTCAATGAAAGCTTTTTTGACCATCTTGCTCATATCTATTTGTCTCTTGCCTATTGTGGGGAAAAATGATAATCCCACTTAGCATGTGCTCTCAAGGGAATAAGGGACAATTTTAGGATGCGTATTGAGTTGTAGCTGCAATAGTAGTAGTCTTCCTAAAAACTTGCTATCAGTCTGGAATTTTAGATGGCTTTTCTATTTAAGCCAAATAACAACAAAATTAAGAGAATGGGAACTGAAAGGTGAACAGTTTCTTCTTGGTTAATAAGAACTTCATTTATAAACATTATCTAAATTTGATATTTAAAAAAACCACAACCCTATGAGGTTTTTTATGGATTATTATTCCTGTTTCACAGGTGAGGTGGATATTGGTCACAGGGCTAGTTAATTGTTAAAAGTGGATCAAATTTTTTTTTTGGATTTTAAACCCAGTGTTCTTTCCACATTGTCATATTCTGTTGGAAACTGAACTTACTACAGAGTAGCTGACTACCTATTTTGTGTGGTTTTTAGAAGAGTAGGAAGATTCCTACTCTTGTGCTACACGTCTCCCCATCCTTCCTCTGAGGATATCTGCAATGCCAACATTATCAAATCTTTAACCTTTAGGTTAAGTATTGCTTTACGGATTCCTCTTTTATTAAAAAAAATATTGCTGCCTTTTGTTTTCACAAAAAACACTTCCAAAGGTAACACCACATTCATACATTCCATGAATCTTCTCATGTGACAAAGAAAAACCAACTGTTAGGGTGGGCACTGTTCTACAACCAGAGCCCCAACTTGAACCAAGGAAAAAAAAGGAGACCACGCTCCTGTTCCCCTTAGAAAAGCTGACTCCTTGGCATCTCTAAGTGAACTGAAGAAAGACAATATGGAGGATTGCTCAGGCACCATCTCTTTTTGTTGTTCTCATCCCCAGCCTTGGACATGTCCCTTTAGGTAACAGATGAAGGAACACATGGGTGCTGTAGAATTTGATCTGTAATTCAGCAGCCGAGAACTAAAGGGATGGAAAAATCCCTTGGCTAGTGCCTGGACTAATGATGAGAACCTCTTGTGGTATGGGTCCAGCTATAGCGCTTAGGAGTAAACCTTTGCCTTCTAACACACTTATTTGTAATTCACAGCCTGCCTCTTACTACAGAGATCAAAGATTCAAGGCAGGGCTAAAGATAGAATTATTGAGGTGAAAGAAAGTCATCTCAGGATCATTTGCCCGCTCAGCAGTATTGAGCAATCATAAAGTAAGGCCAGGAAGCTCTTAGTAAGCCCAGGAAGATATCCCTAGGGAGTGGGTTAAAGATCATAGAGAAAAGACAGATTTTTTTCTTTCCTTGAAGCTTCCTTTGTTTCTAAACAACAAGCTGGATATATAAGTGGGCCCTGCTTTAAGCAAACAACACTGATATGAAGAAATATAAAACTAGGAATTTTTTTATAACTGGGGTAAAAATTGTCTAAAAAGTTGATTGGTGTTTAAGGGGGAGAGGAATCCCAGGGGCATTTGACATGATGATGAAACCATGATTATACCAACTCAGAGATGGTTGAGGCATGGTGACCAAAGACTTCAGAGTAATGTATGGGGATAGTGGTTTGCTGGAGGGAGGGAGTGTCTACTTCTCTCTCCTGCAGCTGGTGTGTCCCTCCCCCTGGGGAAAAAAATCTCCATTTACATCATGCTACTTCTGGTTCTGGTTAAGAGAGCATCTCAAAATAAGTAGGTAAACTTCAGTCTCCAAGAGGGCCTGGCATTTTGACTAGATAATATATTAGATAGAATCCCAGTATATTAAGAGCTAGGAGAGATCATAGATCATAGGACAGGATCATAGATATAGACCTAGAAGTGATCTCAGAGGCTCACCTAGTCCAAAACTTTTATGTTACAAATGAGAAAACTAAGACCCAAGGAGAGGTTGTCTAATATAATTTGGCTGGCTAGTGACAAAATTAGAACTCTGATCTCATTCTAGTGGGAAGAATATGTAAGGGAGTTAGGATTTACCCTACTTTTGACTCCCACTCTCCAAAATGAGCAGAGGTATGGGGTGTTTTGAGGAGGTAAAAGGATGATATTTTATTGTACTTTAGCATAGTACTCAGTTAATGTATTAGAACTCTTTTTTCCATTCCATGTGTTTCTACTTTGCATGCTTTTGTTTATGATTGGGTGTATCACCATCTCTTTGACTTATTGTAGACTGTAAATATATTCAGACAGATCATTAATAACTTATTAAAAGAACCTGGGGGTAACTATAATCTTTGAGAACTACATGTAAGAGGCTAGCCAAGGCTTCTTCAAGCCAAGCCTTGGGACTTTTCCTTCCATAACATATCATGCATCTATCATTTTCTCTCTGCTTATATAACCACCACCATCATAGCTCAGGACTTCATCACATCTCACCTGAACTCTTGCAATAGGCTCTAGTTGGCCTCTAGCCTCTTACCTCTCTTATCTTCCAGGTAGCGATTCATTTTCTCCCTCTGTCCTTAGCATTGATTGTTGCCCATGTCTGGAATGCTTTCCCTCTTCATCTCAGCCTCTTGGAATGGATAACTTTCTTCAAAGTTGAACTCAGATACTACACAAAGACTTTCATACCCGCCCCCCAGTTTTTAGTGATATAACTCCTTCTCCCCCAAACTGAAATTACTTTGAGGTTTTCTGTTTATGTATTTTATTTCCCTTTTCCATGAGAATGTTAGCTCACCAAGGTTGGAGACTGTTTTGTTTATGTCTTTGTGTCTCTAGAATATAAATGACACATTGCTGGGCACTTAGTAGGTGTTTGATAAATGCACTTTGAATTGAATCCTTTAGCCCTACAGGTCAGATTGCTAGTGACTTCCAAATAATTGATGTTACACTGGTTTCTGGGGAGATAAAAATGATGATGGAAACATATGGTCATGATGGGAACATCAGGACATCGTGTACCTGACCAAACCTATTCTAGTCTAGGAAAGGATTTTATAGTTTACATATGCTTCAGGGAAGATACTGGCACTTCAGTTGTTTGCTTTGAATCTGAATGATGTTTCAGCAATTATATTTTTCTCAAGGAAGAAAACCAGTAGGTTGTTTATGGAAAGAAGTTTCCCCACTGTCATTGTGATCTGACAGGGGAACTTTGTACAATGGAACAAGAGGGACTCGATCTCTTCCTAACAGGCTACTTGCCCCATGTGGTAATACATTGCTCTTCTAGAATGGCTTTCATCTGAAGATCTAAGTGCCTTGCAAACATTAATTAATTAAGTCTGTTAGCCAACACTCTTTTCTAGCAGATAAGTATCAATATACCCTGGGGTACCTGAACAGCTGTCAGATGGTAACTCAACTTGTTAGGCAACTGACTGGAAAGAAAAGGGAGAAATCATAAGGAAATTGACGTAGGAGGCATCTGAACCAGGAACTGAGGAACAGAAGCTGTTCAGCTTTATTAGTCCAATGGGCTCTTTGGATTAATGCCAGAGGCAAATCAACACCCTGATGAAAGGAGCAGTTGCATCAGGGCTCTTACTTTTGAGGGAAACTACACTTTCAATTCCACATTAAAAATAAAATTAACCTGTGCATCAAAACATGCTTTATTTCTAGGCTTTATTATGAATAATATAACTAGTCTATAAGAATTAAACAGCTTGCTTACTTAGTATTTTTAAAAAAGGAGACCTTTGAGACTGAATTGTGCCAGGGCCCTACCTTTCTTTAATGGATTTCCTAATGAATCTCAGCCCATTTCTCTTGTTGGTATCACACAAAGTGAACTTGGTCTGGAAAAAAGAGTCTAATTACAGAATCATATGATGAAGGAATTTAAGATTTATCTCCTTAGCATAATGCTTTTTTAAAAATAGGGATAGGATACAGTTAGAAGTCAAGAAATTAGGGTGTTACCTGTAGTTCATAGCTCCAATGATAGCTAACATTTATATAGTACTTACCATGTGTCAACACTGTGCTAAGTGCTTTGCAGTTATTTCATTTGATCTTCACAACAACTATGGAAGGCAGGTATTATTATTATCCCCATTTTATAGATGAGGAAACTGAGGCAAACAGAGGTTAAGTGATTTAACCAAAGTCACACAGCTAGTAAGAGGCCAGATTTGATCTTAGGTCTTCCTGACTTACAGGTCCAACTTGCTACCTATTTTACCATTTAGCTGCCTAAGCTCTGCTTTTGTGTAGTTTGGTTTTATATTGGAGCCTATCCCCCAAATGTCACCTTTTCTTTGATTTATTATGCCCAAGGAAATTCTCCAAATACGACTCATGTCTAAGTGGGTGAAAGGGTCCCCCAGATTCCCATATAGCATGAAAGCAACAGTGGATTTATTAGATACAGGGGAACTTTTAATCCATTCTATAGAAAATACAGAAAATGTAAAGAGTTTCACAGGAGCCAATAAATAAAATATGGAAGAAAAATAAGGAACTAACAGTAACATTTCTCTTTCAGTGGAGGGGAAAAACAGTGTTAGGACTTCTTTTACCTTATGAGGCATTAATCTTAATTCCTAAAGGCTTAGATTTTCCGGATAGGGAAGCACATTTGTTGCTGCTAGACAAGCAAATGCCTTCCCTTTGTACCAATACTAAAAATAGCTCACTGTAGTAGCAGAGTACAAATCCTAGATACCTTGTTCCTCCATATAATGGTTTCAGTCTTCTGATTATTCCTAGCTAGGAGAGAAGAAGCAAGAAATGTATGATCTTCTTTTCTTAACAAGATCTGTGCTATTTAGGAAATTTCTCTTTTCTGGATAAGAAGCCAGATCCCCAAAATCTTACATGTGGATGTATTCATGAGGCAAAATGCACAGCTGTGTCTCCAAAAATGGGTCTTTCTCTGCCTAGAAGGATAGATTATTGGATCATGCTTGCTTAGGACATTCCCTTCCTCTAACTAGAAGGCTGGATTCCAGAATTCTTGGATTTGGGGTGGGGTTCTAGAGAGCTATCTCTTGATAGCTCTTACCATTTGTCCATGGGTCTTTACTCTCTATGGTGGTTATGTGATTGACAGATTTTTCTACTGCTTCTTCAAAGCTGATATCAGGATCTTAATATTATCCAATGCCATTTCTTTCCTTTTGGGCTATGTAGTTGAGCAAATGTCTCATTTGCAATATGCTTTTTCCAGAAACTATTCATATTCAGCTGCTTCCCTAGCTACTGCCATCTTTGGGTCCAAGAAAGTCCATTTAACTTCTCTACCCTGTAACTTTTGTGCTCAGAAAAACCATCTGAGAAAGCAAAAGTGCCTGGGAACTTGAGATTCAGGTACTCTCCTCTTGGATCATATGGGTCATGGATCTCAGGAAGGCAAAAGTATATTTAAGTGGCTATCTATCCTTGCCCCAGAGACAATTTTAAAGCCTCACGGATAATCCTTTCTAAACTTCCAAAGTGTTCTTAGGATCTTTCTAGAAGAAGAGGCAGAAGAGGAAAGGTTAAATCTTCAATTCAGAGTTCTTTTTATAGGCCACAAACGAGTAGCTCCTTCAACAAAGATTTCTCCTCTCAAGAATACAAACCAAGAAATTCCCATTAATGAAATCTATCCTCCTAGAATTTCCGGTGGGCATGTCCACCTGTTCCAAAGAACGACACAATCAAGATCATATATGAAGGTTCACCATCTTCTTATGACGCCAAACAGGGAACTTCTTTAATCAGTTGCCTGCAAATCAGGTATCAGTCGACAAAACCTGGTGAACACATCTTCTGTGCTTGGCTGCTTTATTTGGCCTCTTAGCCTGGAGTTAAAGCAAATATCTGGGCTCAGGATTTCTAGAAAATTTATACTTAGGGAAATAATATAACAGGAATTTTATTGTTATGTGCCACAGTATGAAGGCAAACAAAAATATACATACACTCTGGCAATATAAGCAGACAGAGGTTTATCCCCACATGCAAAAAACTCACTCCAGTAAGGAGATAAAGAAACCATGTCGGAGAGAAAATACTCTCAAAATTGGTATTTAAGTTGTAAGGTCATATAGCCTAAGAACATGGTTGAGAACAAGTGATCAGTACTACAAATAGGAGAGGGGCATTCCTAAACAGACTCAGATGTAGTAGAAACGTTCACAGGGCTCTTTATTGGTACCAGGCTTTAGTGAAGTGTAGGTAGAGGGAATTTCTTTATTGGGACCACAAACTGGTGGGAGGACTGAATGTTAACTAAGGCATCAGCAGAAGAGTGAATAAATAGTAGGTTGAGTTTATCCATTTAAAAAGCTGTAAGCCTCATTTCCCTGTCACAGAGATACCAGTGGAAAAGTATAAATCATCTGCTTTGCCTCTGTGTTCCTATGGACATCAGGGCCACTTATTAGAGTTCTATTATTATAGATATAATATCAAACAATATCTATATCATCAAACACTAACCCTGACATCAAACTATAATTATAACATCAAAAATATAACGTTTACAGTGGTCCCATTAGTCCTTGGCTATTGGCATCACAGAGAAATATGAGATATGGTCTCTGCCTTAAAGGACATTTCAGTGTTGATAGGAACACCAATGGCAGGGCAGTATCGTAGAAGGAGCACAATACTAGAATTAGGCGACTCTCTGGTCTGCTTTTTTACTAACTATATGACTATGCCTCAGTTTTCCCGTGAGTAAAATGAGGTAGTTGGATTAGATGATCTTTAATGTCCTCTTTAGCTTTAAAAGTCCTATGCTCTGATAATACATGAACAATCCAGATCAAATTGCTTACCATCTTGGGGAAGAGAAGGGAGGAAGGTAGACAATTTGGATCTTCTAACTTCAGAAAACTTATGTGGAAAGTTGTTATTATATGTAATTGGTAAGATAAAATATCTTTAAAAAAGACTTATGATATCAAGGGATATATAATTGAAAAGCTAATTGACAAGGGGGCAACTGGGTAGCTCAGTGGAGTGAGAGCCAGGCCTAGAGACGGGAGGTCCTAGGTTCAAATCTGGCCTCAGACACTTCCAAGCTGTGTGATCCTGGGCAAGTCATTTGACCCCCATTGCCTACCCTTAACACTCTTTCACCTAGGAGCCAATACACAGAAGTTAAGGGTTAAAAAAAGCTAATTGACAATGCAAAGCAATGTAATGAAATCATAAAAGATTTATTAAGATGCTTAATACACAATCAAATGAATCCGTGATTTTGCTGATATTGCTGTTTCCACCAGTGTTGCAGATATCAATATGGGCATACCTACTCACCCCAGGTGACTGTTATTCATGTTTTTCCATGAATTCCCTGTAAGAGAATTTACCTAATATGCTAGGAGCACTGCCTCATTTTTTCCCTTGACATTGTGAGGGTACCAATAGAGCACTCAAGTGGTCCACATGAACAACTCATCTTTTGAATAAGAGCAAGTGTAGTTGGAGTTCAGAGGAGGGAAAGATCACTGAAGGCTGGGATGGTCAGGGAAGGTGTACAGGAAGAAATGATATCTGAAATGAACCTTAAGGCATTAATAGGAACTGAATGAAATGGAGAGGGAAAAACTTTTTAAATAGGGAGAGTAATAGTGTGAGAAAATGCACATAGAATGTAAAAACTATGGTTATAGGATACTAAGGAGTTTAGCCTGAACAGAGAAGATGATGTGAATAAGAGAATTTGAGCGAGGGCAAAATCTGGTTGTCTGCTTCTTTGGTTGAGTTATTATTTGGCTGGATGAAAGATAATGAGTAATGAGAATGAAATGAAAGTATACTATTGCCCTAATAAGCACTTACTTTGTAATAGACCTTGTGCTAAGCATATAAATATGAAAACAAGACAATCTGGAACTTATATTCTACTGGGGAAGAAGTATGCAGTGGAATGGTGGCCAAAGAAGGATGCTTTGTTTTGGGAAGTTATAGAGAAGGAGAAATGGGTGGTCATGAGGCAATGAATCAATAGTCTTTTCTAGAATTGTAGTATTGATTTGATTGCTATTCTTAGAACTAGAAATGGAAAGTAGGGGACAGGGTACATGTATGTTGGTCTCTGGCAAGGAGATGGGTGGAGAATAGCCATTAGGATCTCAGTTGAATTAGTTATGGTAAAGGCTCACCCATCAGAAGCTTAGGACCCTATGCAGCTGGAGGATTAGGTGGAAGTTGTTTTTGAGGGTCTCTTTAAGTGCTAGGATCTCATGGTTCTTACCTTTCTTTGTTAATCCTCTAACAACAGGAAGTCAGTTTCCAACCTTACCTACCATGTTACTCTTTAGGATTATCTAAGAAAATATTGATATACTGGGGAGTTAGATGGTTATAGGGCAGTGATGGGCAAGCTTTTTAAAGAGGGGGTCAAAGGAAAGGAAATGCTCATCTGTCAGTCTGTTTCTAAGGCAACTCTTTTTTAAAATTTAATTTAATTTAATTTTTTTAAAACCCTTACCTTCCATCTTGGAGTCAATAGTGTGTATTGGCTCCAAGGCAGAAGAGTGGTAAGGGTAGGCAATGGGGGTTAAGTGACTTGCCCAGGGTCACACAGCTGGGAAGTGTCTGAGGCCAGATTTGAACCTAGGACCTCCTGTCTCCAGGCCTGGCTCAATCCCCTGAGCTATCCAGCTGCCCCGCTAAGGCAACTCTTTTGAGGTTTCATTGTATTGTATCCTACTTATTGTATTTGTCATATTAGGAATAATGTCACGCAGCCAGATAGAACATTTCAGGGGGCCGCATCTGGCCCGCAGGCCATAGTTTACCCATCACTGGTATAGAGGATAGAGCACTGGGCCTGGAATTGGGAAGACCTGAGTCTTATGTGGTCTTATTCTTCTCTTAAAAAATGAGAGGGTTAGATTAGATGATTACTAAGGGACTTTCCAAACTATATGACTCAGGGCTCAGTTAGGGATTTTGGGTCCTTGGTCAATTAGGAAGAAATGATTCTTCAGAGTTGTCAATCTTAGTATTCATCTTCCCATATGCTTTCTTATGTCCAGAAATTTTGACTTTTGACTTAAAAAAGTTCCTAGCAGAGTGTTGAACATGTAGTTCTTGATCACCAAATGTTAACTGATGGATTTTTGGACCATGCCTTGGAGGAAAATAACCTAGCCTATCAGAACCTAAGTAGGATGAGTTTCAGAGAGCCAAGGTGGTTTGCCAGACTTGATTTCTAAGATTGTTGGCAAGAATACTCAGAGTGATCACTGGAGAAACAGAATGCCTTTTTACAGAGTGAGATGGAATGACTGGGGTGATTTTGTCAGAAACAGAGGAGATATTCAATGTGAGCCGGAGAAGCCAGTTATTTTGTGCTCCAGAGACTTCAAGTTTTTATGAGATCATTCAGGAAAGCACATTACTGAAAGGAATTTTACATCTTTCAATCAGAATAAGTTCACGGTTTGCTAAAGCCAAAAATGTTAACACCTAGTGGCCAAACTATCTCACTAGGCTGGTCTTCAAACAATGCACATATCCTGTTGTCAGGACTTACTCAAAGACTTTCAAGCTTGGTAGACTCATATAGAGTTTGTAATTTGCTATTAAAAAAACAACAAACCCTTACCTTTCTTCTTAGAATCATTGATTCTAAGATTAATTGATTCTTAGAATCACATTGATTCAAAGGCAGAAGAGCAGTAAAGGTTAGGCAATGGGGTTAAGTGACTTGCCCAGGTTCACACAGCTAGGAAGTGTCTGAGGCTAGATTTGAACCCAGGACTTCCTATCTCCTGGCCTGGTTTTCAATCCATTGAATCACCTAGCTGACCCCTATACCTTGCTATTGAGGGGATCAGATGAAATTGATAATTTTAGTTCGAGCCTAGAGGCAAAGATAGTGGAACATGCTGAGGAAAGTCTAGTCATAGAATTATAATTGAGAACTGCAAGAGACCTTAGAGATGATTAGGTCCACCATGATCATTTTATAGATAAGGAAGCTAAGGCTTGGAGAGGGTGTGGGAAGGTGGGAAGTGATTTGCTAGAGGTAATAGGTAACAAGTAGCAGATTTCTACCTTTGTCTTCTGACTTCAAATCTCTTGCTTTTGCCTTCAAACCAATTATTAGATACTGTGATGTGGGGATCTCTTTATCATCTCTGATAATCTGATAAGGGCAGTTTAGTTGATAAGGAAATAAGGACAGGACAAGGGAGTTGCCTTTTACCTCATGCTTCCAGCTCTGGCTCCAGGAGCATGGAGTTTATTATATATGTTTCAAGACTCATTTCCCACAAAAGAATCCCCCCCCCCAACTTTGAAGATGTGCAGAAGTTACAAATTATGTCACATCAAAATACAAAACATTGGCTTCAGAACAGACCAAGGCCAAGGCTGAATTTTGACAGGCTTCTTATCAGGAAGCCAAGTTGGGGAGTAGCCCTCTCAGGGTCGAATTGCCCCCACTAAGATTTTGGTCTTGGCTATACCAGGCAGCAGCATTTCTGGTCAAAGGGGAACAGTGTTAACCCTTTACATTCAGGTTTGCTAGGAACTTAAAGCTTTTCAATAAGGCCACAATACTTTTCAACAAGAAATCACAAGGATCACAAAAGGGGTCAAAAGAGGAGTCTCAGATTTTTATCTATTCTCTTATTGGCTTCCCACACCGTGAGAGCTGGTTCAGACTTTTGATGATAAACACATATTCCAGGGCTTAAAAAATTCTCATTTCCTATAGGATTCAAGGTTTATAAAGCACTTTCTTTGCAATATTCCTCAGGTAGATAGTATAAATATTATTTACAAAGACATTGATTTTCAGAGAGACAGCAAGGGATAACACTGCTGGAAATGAGGAATGATGATGATAATTAAAGTTTACAAGTTGCCTTCCTCACAACAACCTTGTAAGAAAACTGAGGCTCAGAGAGTTTAAGTGACTCATCTAGCTTCACATAGTTAATGATGAGTCAGAACTTGATCCTAGATCTCAAGGCCAACACTCTTTCCACTATATACAATGCTTCCTTTTGTTACCCTTAAATAATTCTATATTTTAATAGTTCCGCACTATCCGAGGATTTCCTGCTAGAAAATGAAAAAAATTCAATGTATTCTGTGCCAATCTCCACATACATGAGAAAGTTCATAAAACAGGCTTCATAGATTCTTTAAGTTTTACAGAGTCCAGGTTTTATCTGGATAAAGCTTCAACTTTCCCTTCTGTTAAAAAAAAAGTAAATTTCTGCCCAAATTGTGAGAATCCTGTGTTTAACCTATCAACAACTTAGAGAAGGGTTTTCTATCAGCACAAAATAGGCTAAATGGAACTGGAACTATAGAGATTGACAAAAAACTTAAAGTAAAGAAGTAAACAAACAATCTGGTTAAATTCAGCATAAATGTCTTAAAAAATGCCAAATGTATTTTGGTTTGGAGCACTTATTTTGCTTCCTCAATCAAATTACTGTGGTTAACTAGATGCCACACTTTGTAGATTTTACTCCAGAGACTTCAGGGCTCTGTCTGACAGTTATTCTAGCGTTCAAGATGCTTTTTGGCTGATGATTAATCATTAGGAAATTGCTGAAACAGAGAGGAAGATCATAGGTGTAGGACCTGGTGATTTACAACTCTCTGGCTGAAAGATTTTGCTGTTAGTTTGAGGGAGGTCTAGTCCACTGTGTATAGGAGGTTTAGGCTTTATTGCCTTTGAAATCCTCCTAGTTATCTTTCTGAAGACACTTCCTACTCTTTGGTTTATCTCTTTTAAGGCACCAAAGCTTTTGTGCCTTGTTGCATAGACTCCTCTCCTAATCAGGTCTTTTTCACTCCTTAGTTATTCTATTTTTCCAAACTTAACTTCATCTTTTTACTATCAAAAACAAAATAAAAGAGGCAGCTAGATGGCTTAGTGGATTGAAAGCCAAGTCTGGAGATGGTGGGTCCTGGGTTCAAATGTGACCTCTGAAAATTCTAGTGGTGTGACAATGGGCAACTCCCTTAACCATCATTGCTTAGGCTTTAGTGTTCTTCTGCTTTGGTACTGTTATAGGAAAAGTTAATTAAGGTATAAGTCTGCAGATGGACAGCAGAGGCCAGGATTCTGGAATCCTGGGAAGCAGTTGTTGGGGAGAGACAGTTAGACCTGGGTGTAGTTTTCCTTTCTCTGGGTGGACCAGAGGATCAGAACTAAGGGGCATGTTCATTATGAAGGTGTACAGGGAGTTCTCCAGTGTTGGGTGAATCAATGAAAAATGGATTTAAGGTTAATGGAATTGGATGTAATGAGGATAAAGTAAATGAATCTGTAAATAATGTAATTAAAACAAATGAAAATGTAATTAATGTTAATGAATGTGAGGAAAAAGAAAATTGTGATGTAAAAATAGTTGAAAATTCCAATGATTGTGTAATAAGGGAAACAGGATAATCCAAGCAGTAGGAAGAATGGGAAGATCAGGCAGTAAAATACCACAGGAAAATAGCTAATCTCCTCTGGTCCACCCAGAGAAAAGAAAACTACACCTTAGGTCTAACTGTCTCTCCCCAACAGCTGCTTCCCAGGATTCCAGAATCGTGGCCTCTGCTGTCCATCTGCAGATTTACACCTTAATTAACTTTTCCTATAACAGTACCAATACATTGTATTGATTCTAAGACAAGGTAAGGGTTTTAAAAAACAAAACAAAACAAGAAAATTGATCCAACACAAAAGGCAATCGAAAACAAATAAGAAGCCAACCCCAATCTTCCCATGTCTATGGTGTCGCTATCTTAGATAGGTATCTAAGAGAGGAAAATCATTTAAATCAGTCAACAAGCATTGTTTTAGGTATTCACTCTTCTGGATTCTATAGGCAGAGGTAAAAAGGAAATAGCCTCTGCCCTAAAGGAATTTACATTCTATAGGGGGAGATGACATGTACACATATAAGTAAGTATATGCAAAATAAATGAAAGACATTTTTTAGTACCAGTAGGGGGGAGAGATCAGAAAAAGCAAGATAGAAGAGGTTGTGTTTGAGGTGAGTTTTGAAGGAACATTTACATTGATTTGTAAAAATGATGAGTAGTTCATTCCTCTCAGTGGGGTCTGGATTTTAAAATAGGAGCTTGTTCGTACAAGAAATTTCTAGTGGTTGAATTTTAGGCATTGTTACAAAGCAGATGGAAGAATTTTAGTCAGAATGGGATGTATGTTCCCCTTCATATATTTAACTCCTAACAACTGGACCTTCTAAAGGAAAGGACCTGATTGGAGAATCAGGGGGTTGTTTGCGTAATGATTTAAGAGATTTGGGAATCCTCTCTCTCTCTCTCTGTCTCTCTCTCTCTCTCTGTCTCTCTCTCTCTCTCTGTCTCTCTCTCTCTCTGTCTCTCTGTCTCTCTCTCTCTCTCTCCCTCTTCCTCTTCCTCCTCCTCCTTCTTCTCCTTTTCCTCTCCATGTCCATCTCCTTAATAAGAACCTACATTTACAGCCTGACTTTCAGGTTTACAAGATAAGCTTTCTCACAACAATCCTTTTATTTCATGTCATGTAAGGTTGAGAGGTTAAGTGAGTAATATAGTTAGTAAGGGATAGTTCAGAATCTGAAACTAGTTTTTATAACTCCAACTCTATTAATATTGCAAATACCCCACCCTGTCTTTTAAGAGGTGGTTACAGGACATATAGGTAGCACAGTGCATAGAGTGCTAGGTCTGGAGTTGGGAGAACCTGGGTTCAAATCTGACCTCAGATACTTCCCAACCATGTGGCCCTGGCCAAGTCATTTAACCCTATTCGTCTAGGCTTTTCTGCTCTTCTGTTTTAGAACTAATACTAAGACAAAAGGTAAAGGTTTTAAGTAAAAAAAGTGGTTACATAATTATTAGCTTACAAGGACAGATAAACACACTAAGTAGAAGAAGATAGGGCAGTTTCAGTGAAAAGAGATTACCTACCGTGAGTGAGATAGTGTGTCCATGAGACTAATAAATCAAACAGTATTAAATAGAGACATACACCAAGAATTAATGCTCTTCAAACATAAATGCTCCTGGGTCTCTTGTCTCCTTTCCCTATCCTGTCCCTTCCCATATTCAGAGAGATCAGAGGCTCATTACTAACCCAGTTAATATGGCATACTAGAACTGTTTGTCTATTTCTTATTTGCCCAGGATGGAACATCTTTGGACGCTGAACAATATGGAATGAAAATGACAGTGGCTATGAATAGAGTTAATAGCTTGTCTACCCCCACCCCACCCAACATGGTAAACAGTCCAATGCTTTGGAGAGGCAGGGTCTTGAAACAGTGGCATTGGTTAACCTCAGTGTATTGGGATTGCTTTGTTAGAGTTTAACTGTAAGCTACAGGGAGGTTACAAGAACGATGAAGCAACATATAAGCCCAACACAGAGACAGTGTGGTATAGTGGAAAGTGCATGCATCTTGAGTTACAGAACCAGGTATCAAATCTAGGCTTTGTTAATTACAAGCTATATGACTATGGACAAGTTATTTCTCTTTTCTAAACCTCATTTCCCTCATTTGTGAAATAAAAAGATTGGATTATTTGATTTCTAAGGTCCCTTCCTATTCTAAATCTATGATCTTGTGAAAGGCATAAAACTTATATACATATTTATATATTCACAAATACATGTGTGTATATATACCCACACATATATAACACACAACATACATTCATACTTACACCTGTACACACATGTACATGTGCACATGCACATATACTGATATACCACATATGGTAGCAAGGTGGCACAGGGGACAGAGTGCTGGATCTGGAGTCAAGAAGACCTGAATTCAAATATGACCTATGACATTTACTTGTTGTGATGTTGGGCAAATCACTTAGCATGTGTTTGCCTCAATTTAGAATGAGAACAGAATAAAGTAATTTTTCTTTTAATACAGCCACTCTGGTGAACACGAGGACCCCTGTGTGAGAACAGCTCCCTTTAAAACTTGACTCCTAATGAGAGTAGGCTTTCCATTGGTTGGCTGGGGTGAGACAGGTGTCAACCCTCACAGTTACCGAGTTTGTTGACATTCTCTAAGCCTGGGCTTTATTAAACTTCCTGTAAGGTTATTGATTAACCCTGGCACCAGTCATTAGTGCAGCTGTGAGTACAGTAAGAGCACTCCTAATATTGTTTTCTAAAGGATCATCCAGGAGCTAAAATCAGGATTTGAAGAAGGGCCAAGCTTTAAGGGATGGTTTGAAAGCCTTTCAGCTGGTCTTATTGTGCTTGGGCCACCCAGAGTTAATTCTAAAATCCTTCTAGAATATTCCCCAGAGCTAAATGTGTGAATGTACAGGAGAAAGAAAGCAAACAAGATTTGAGTGGTTAGGTCAACACTTACTCATTCCCTGTTACATATAGTTAATAATAATCCTCATAATGAACTTAGATACCAATATTTTTATTAATCACAAACATAATTTTAAAAAACTGACCTGTGCAAAACATTGAATATAAAAGAATGATATTGGGAGCTCAGTTGGCTAAAGTGCTGGCCTCAGAGTTGGGGAGACTTGTGTTCAAGTCCTACTTCTGACATATAATGGATATAAGGCAAATATCTTTATTTCTTAGCACTGCAGGCAACTAACTCTCTAAGGCTGTAAGGTACCAATGAGCAAGGGTAGGCAAAGTTCGTCACGGGATTTCCCAACACTAATCAAGTCAGATAAAAAAAAATTGGATAACTAAGCATGGCAAGATTGTTTCCATTTGTACACCCCACAAAAAGGAAGTAGAATAAGATCAATAATAATATAATAATGGCAGCCATATCTTGTCAAGGTCCAGCCTGGAGGTGAATCAGGGGTCCTTGAAAGGGCGATCAGAAGGATGACACAAGTACATTGGAGATCAGGAGGATTGAGATAGCTGGTAGCTATCCAGATAAGGTTTATTGAGAGTAGCTTCTACTTTATAGGGAGGGCAAAACAAGTTGCGGAATTTTGCACAAACTTCCACATACACAGTAAAAGGTGTAAATGATTGAAAAAGAGTGGCTTTACAGTTACAATGCAACCTGTTTACCTCATAGAATGATTTCTATAGGGAGATAAATCATTATGTGAAACAACCTATATTCAGTGTTCCAAAGAATACATACATAAGTGATTTTGCATGAGGCCTATTGTGCATGAGTTTTAGAAAGAGGGGAAACGAGGCTATAGGCCTTAGGGTGAAAAGGTGAGATATATGACAAGCTTCAGCTGCATTATAGCTCAGAGCTGTGCTCAGGAGGCTTCAGGCTATGCCTTCTGTGTCCCCAGAGCTTTGTTGGATAAGGTCTCAGGCTTTGCTTCCCACAATATCTCACATTTGCATGCTGCTTTATTTCTGACAAAGCCTTTTCATTTCCATTATCTTCCTTGGTCTTTAGGACAGCCACTCAAGATAGGTGAGACAAAGGTAATTATTTCCATGTTACTGATATGGAAACCAAGGTTCAGAAAGTATAGAATATTTGAAATTAAAGATTTCATTTCAAATGTTTTATGCTTTCTTTTAGTCTTACTAGACTCATTTTGCAGAGAAGATAAAGTGGCTTATCCAAGGTCTTCCAGATAATAAATAGTGTAGACAAGATTCAGAATCTGTCAAGATCTATTTATTATCTCCACATAATCTGATGACGGCTTAGTTGATAAGAAAGTAAGGGACACAGGAGAAGATCTTGACTGTTAACTCATAGCTGCTTCTCCAAAGTGCCATTGAGTTATAAGTTTATTATATATGAAAATTCAAACTCCCCTTTACCCACAAGCACAGAGAGAGTTTTACAGCTTTGTAGACATTGCAATGAGTTTAGACAACACACAGAAACCTCAGAAACTTCAAGGTGAAGATAAGAGTACAAGGTTGGATTATAACTGCCTCATCATCAGTTAAGTCTGGTAATATTTTGCTGGGTTGGGAAGCCCCTGAATTTTTCAGCCTTGAATGTCTAAAACCACTTTTTGAGACCCGGCAGCTGCATTCCTGACCAAAGAGGAGAATGTTAACCTCTTGATTTCTGGTTTGCTAAGAGCTTAAAGCTTTTCGATAAGGCCACAATATTTTTCAACAAGAAAGGGTGTGGATCACAAAAGGGGTCAAAGGAGGAGTCTCAGATTTTTATCTGTTTGAGACTCTGTTTCTCTTATAGGCTTCCCACAAGAATCAGGTCTTCTGATTCAAAGCCAAGTGAAGTCTAGGAGGGTGCATTTCATCAGACTTAATTCAGGATGGTATAGTAGCAAAACTGCAAAATAACTGTTGATAGTGAATGAGTGGAAACTATCACTGAATTAATTGAAAAAACCCCCATACCTTAAATCTTAGTAATAATTCTAAGACAGAAGAGCAAGGGCAAGGCAAATGGGGTTAAATGACTTTTCTTGGGTCACATAGCTGGGAAGTGTCTGAATTCAGATTTGAATCAGGTCTTCCCAAAACTCAATTAAAAAAAAAATCTTTACCTTAGAATCAATACTGTATCTCTGGTTTCAAGACAAAAGAGCAGAAGTGCTAGGCAATAGGGGTTAAGTGACTTGCCCAGGATCACACAGTTACAAAGTTTATGAGGCCTCACTGAAACTCAGAAAGATGAGTCTGACCCTCAGCCACCTAGTTGCCCCTGACATTTAATTAATCTTAATCCAATTCAATAAGTTCCTGACTCTGTCTCAGCCACATGACCATGAGCCTTCCAGTTTTTATCTGCAAAATGAATATATTATTTTGTCTACCTCACAAGGTTTTTGGGAGAACACAGTGTTTTATAAAATATAAAATTCTATAGAAAAATGAGTGATTATTATTGCTTACTTCAATATTTCCAATATCTATGATTTTATTTGTATGAGTATAGTCTCCAACAATGGAGATAGAAATTCTCCATTCTTTAATAGATGGCTAATTTTAGTAGAAAAAAATTTTATCACTTGATAGCCAAACCTTTGGTATTCTTTTTTTTCCCCTTGGACTTGGAATGGTCTTTAGACAAGAACGGACAATTTGTCACTAGGGCTGATTTTCAATGTCTTTCCAGTTTAGTAAAACCTATTAGAGGTTATCCTCTACTGGTTGAACTTTGTAGAAGACAAAGTCATCTCCAACCCAGAATGAGACATTAGAGTAGTTTTTCAGTGGAGCATTATTATTATTTTCATTATTAATTGACCATTTCATATGTCTTTAAATATAGCAAATCAGGGGTAGAAAAGACTTGCCTTCCCAATCTGTGTGCCCATGGGAATAACTTCATTCTTTTGGGTCTTAATCTTAATGCCTTCTGTCTGAGTCTCTATCCCTGTCAATCTGGTCTATATCTCATTTGGACATGGTTGGTTGCATTTTGTTTCTCCAAGCAAAGACTGGTCGGGTTTTTTTTTTTTTGCCTTTCATTGTGCTTGGCACAGTGTCTGGCATTTGTAGGTGCTAAAAAATGCTAGTCAGTATGACTGACTCAGTCTCCACATCTGAAAAATGAAGAGGTTGGACTAGAAAATCCCTGAGACTACTTTTTTTTTCAAACCCTTACCTTCTGTGTATTGGTTCTAAGGCAGAAAACTTTTAGGGCTAGGCAATGGAGGTTAAGTGACTTGCCCAGGGTCACACAGCTAGAAAGTGTCTGAGGCCAGATTTGAACCTAGGACCTCCCATCTCTAGACCTGGATCACAATCCACTGAACCACCCAGCTATACCCAAGACTCCTTCTTGCTCCTGAAATTCTTCACTTTGGTAAATCAGTCTAATTCTGCAAATTAGAGAAATGTTTGAGTAGAACAAACCAAGGGGGAATATCATATTTCATTTTAAATGAATTCAGAGAGACAGAGTCAATTAACATTTATTATGCACTGCCTGTGTGCCAGCCACTATGATAAATACTGGTAATATAGAGAAAAGACTTATGTCCCTGGCCTCAAAGAGCTTATAACTGAATGGGGGAAGGCAACATATAAAAAGAAGCTGGAAGTTAGGGGAAGGTGGAAGTATATCCAGCTATGGGGCATGATTAAGTTTTATACTGGGGTGGGAAATGGTTAGGTCAATGCCCTGGGTGCCCTACTTAAATGGTGTAGTATGTGGGAGGAGCCCTCCAATGTCCACCCTCTACTCTTTCCAAACCGAGAGAAGGAAAGGTCCCAGGAGTAGGGGCAGATTTATTTCCTTAAGCAACTTGTTTGGATTAGCTGTACCAAGTGAATCAGAGTTGCTATGGGGTAAATTGGAGGGAAGAAGGGGATGATTTTAGAACATTGGCCACTTGGGGAAAAGACAGACCAGATGGAGCAGTGTATTTGGGAGCTCTGAAAAGGAGGGACAAAACAGAGGGACACTGAAGTAGTGAGTTCTATCTTCCTGCATATTTTCAAGTAGAAGCCTGGATGGCTACTTGTTAGATTTGTTCTGGTGGGGATTCTTCCCAAGCTGCTGAGGTTAGCTTTCAGATTCCGAGATGCTTTATTCTGAATTAGACCAATTCCTCCACGTTGCTGAATTCCAACTTTTATCCTTAAATTTGGTTTAAAAGGTTAGTGAATAAGAATGTACATGTCTATCATCTTTCCTTATGATTATATTTCAGGAGCAGCATCAAGGAATTGGCATGAAAGTCATCCTGACTCCTCAGCGGGGCCCTGCCCAAGACTGTCATGCCTACCCTACTGTGGATCCAGCATCCAAAACAACAAATCTTTTCCTAGCCATGAGGAAGCAGAATATCCTTCTGTGAATTCAGATTCTGTTGCTGTCCCTGAAGAAATGGGCCCAGAGTCATTAGATCAGATCTTTTCAAAACCTGTGCATTCATGAGACTGGAGTAGCTCATGGACCAGGTTTGGATATTGACTTTGGCATCTGTGGAGGTTTTGCAATCAGCTGTCCTGTTTGGGAATTAGCTGTCCTCCAATTGTTTGGTTATATTTCAAACTCACAGTTATATAAAAGTGTCATTTTATGTTGAAAATTGTAAGTATCAGGCAGGTAAGCACTGGTGTTTTTAATGGACATGTCAGCCAATCTTATTATGATTTTTTGTTGGATTCTGTATACCTTCTATATTTCCACTGAAAGTTCACCTGTGACTTATCTGAAACTGATAATGAAACAGCATTTTGATAACAGCTCTTTTATGGTTTGATTTTATAATAGAAACAGTATTTATATGTTGACTTACCTCCTGATCCCTGTCCCCAAATCCCCCAATCTTTTGGAAATGTGTCGTGGAAAGAAGACTCATTAAAATATAAAAACAAAAACAAAGTAGTTTTTACTAGCAACTCGGGGAGAAAATCATCTACCATGTTTTCATTTACAAGGTAAAACACATAACAAAGGAAGAAAAATCTAAGGACAAATGTTCAGATTTCTTATTGTATACAGCTTTCCTTGCTTCAAATATTGCTTGGAATATTCAAGTTGTAGGCAAAGACTTATAAATCTGTGACAACTGGAATCCTAGCTGTTTGGGCCATAAGATCACTGCTCAGTGACCACTGTTGTTAATTGAGGGCAGCTTACCTAAATCATATGTATAGTGCCTAGGAGGAAGTAGCCTCTGAAATGCAAGTCTCGCATACCCAAAACTATAACAGTGGCAAGTCATCAGCTATTCAGAAATTTTTGTTATAATAGAATTTTATCTGGGATAGTAGCCAAGGCTTGGAACATTGGCATCCAATACAATTTCTGAGTATCTACGATAAATATAGAGTGGTGGAGTCAAGAGGAGTATTTGATCTTAACTATTGCTGGGGCATATCTCCTTCAATTTCTCTTCTCTCTTCCTTCTCTCTTCCCCACTCAAGAAAACTCTTAACACTCTGAAGCTAATCTCATCCAGGTAGATATCTGACTAAAGCAACGGACACTAAGAAATCACTCAGTCAGTCAGTCAACAAGCATTTATTAAGCATTTAATATTATGATAAATTCAGAGGATGTAAAGAAAGACAGAAACAATGAATGAATATGTTTAGCACTTGTCAAAGTCTGAATGCTTTCAAAATGTAAGCCCTAGCTTATAAGCCTAAGTGAATTTCCTCTGTGTGTGTGTGTGTGTGTGTGCATGCATACATGAGATTTCTTTTTAGTCCAGCATAGACAAAGGGAAGGAGGATCCTATATTCCTTGCTCAACCTCCCTGTCCTTCAAACAAGTCTATTTTAAAATAAGAGAGTTGGACAAGAAAACACCTAAGGTTACTTTCAGCTGTATGTCCAATTATCTTATCGTACTGTGTAAGAAATTCTAGGAAGGACAGAATTTCAAAACAAATAAAATGCTCAGGCGTGAGGTGGAGTGGAGAGTATGAATTGGTGAGAAAAATAGTATAGTCGTGTAATAGAGAAAATCCAGGAATTGAGAAGGGGATTTGTACTTTGAGTGACTTTTGGTTTCTGGGTGTTCCTCTAGGTCCAGGATGTTTGTCAGAAATTCAGTTTTGGAGAACATTTATTAGAGTGGTCTTTTCTCATAGACTTGAGTGAAGGATTTTTTCATCATTGTGCTGGTGATTAGGGCTCAGCATAAAGAGATTTCACAGGGTCAGTTTGACCAACATTTGAAATAAAAATGGTTCTGGAGTGGCCTTAGCTGGGTGAATGGTGTCACGGCCTCATACCATACCTTGAATAGCCCTTCATTTTCTATAGTTTAGTCCTTGAAGATGGTTCCTAAGCTCAAGGGCAGTTTTAAAAGTGTGTAATTTGTATGTATGAACTTGAGAAGATGCTATTCAACAGAGCCTGTTATAACATTCTTTTATTTGCTATAGCAAATCCAACAAACTTTGGCCCTCCTGGTATTATTATTGAGTGGGTAAGGTATGGCTAGACTAGAAAAAGTTGAAATAGCATCAAAAGATAAATGGACTTCTTTCATAAGCTTTGTGTCTTCCAAGGAATATGATCTGATTTTCCCCTTAGATGATAATGAAATAATTAAATTATCTTAATTAAGGAAACTGGGGCTATATTCTAACTGCTCACCAAAATGTGACCCCCCTTTTTTGACTTGATTTCACTGACTTGGATGATTCTGCCTATAATACTCCAAATTCAGACTGGGATGCATTGAGTGTAGGCTTCTCTTAAAGAAAAAGACTGCTTTCTTCAAAAAATGCCTTGAAAAAGTCTTGCTCTGGAGAGAGTAGGGGCCATTGGAACTGCTCAGGCCAGGGGAGCTCTTCTGTCAGCCTCCTTTTTCTGTGGGTTCTCTGGACACTCTTCAAGTCCCAGTGCATTAACAAACATGCATGGGAGGAATGTAAATGAGAAGCGTGTACATACAGTTTCTTTGTGTTCCTTGAAGAATTCAGTGGTTGTATCATTCTGTATTACGTCCCAACAGTGCACACCTATTTGCATGTTTAGAAGTAAAGACGTAGTAAGTACAGCTCATTAAATGATCCCTTTTATGAGATAAACACTGCCAGAACCTTTAGTTGTTTCCTACTTGGTCCCTGTCTAAAGGCAGGAACTGCATGTCTTCTGATTCTGTATCCAATCTCGTATTCACCCCCAGACATGATGGACAGAAATGCATGTTTCAGGAATGCTGGGTAGTGTGATGTGATGTCATTTATAATAGAATTTCATTAACGAGACATCAGTATCAAATACCCTTGGGAAATGGACATGTTTTGCTTTTGCTCACAAATGGTTTTCAAAGCTATGTGACTAAAAATAAGTGATTTGTAGTTGCCAAGGTACTTGGGCAAATGGAGAATCAAGCAAGCACTCTCTTACTCGTTGAAAAGGCAGGGCAGTGTAGTGGACAGAGAATGCTACATCTGGTGTCAGAAGGCCCAGGCTTAAGTTCTGTTTTACACCTCCTGGTCTCGTGACTGTGGCGAAGTTGCTTGACCTCGGACCTCAATTTCCTCCACTGTAAATTATGGATAATAGCAATTTCCATTTTGTATATCTCAGAAGTATTATGAATAACACACTACATAAAAGTGAGCTATTATTATTTTCTCCCTTGGTTCTTTTCACCAGATTGTGAGGTGGTATTTTCAATGACTGATATTGGGGAGTGGACTAATACCTGATTTGAAGATTAGCTGTGTTATAGCAGGGCTTTTTCTGAACTTTGTTGGTATATTTCAAGAATAAGGGGTTTTGTAGGAGGAGAAAGGGGGATGAAAGGGAAGGAAGGCTAAGTGAATTGGAATCTGATTTAGTGTGGTATATATCTTCTCATGTCTATCCAATAAAACTCAAGTTCTCTTAGAGGTGGGTGTGGGATGAAATAAATCAGCACTAAAATAGAAGAAATGATCTCTTGACTTAATCTTCACTGCCATAGTGCCCCTAAAACATGAACTTGAAATTGTACCTCCAAATAATAGCCACATGGTAGAATATATTTGGCAAGACAGCGAGGGTGGTTGTTGTGAGGATTCCGATGTTCCTTGTTTAGCCTCCCTGCATCATAAATGAGCCCAGGAGGAAAGTCAATACATTGAATCAGCATTGTTTTACACACACACCTCTTGTACTCATTGCAGCCACCATTTTAGCAAGAGATTTCAGGAAGAGAAGAGTCTCAGTAAAAATGAAATCTCTCATTGCTGGGAAATATTTTTTTCTGGGTGTAGTTAGTATTTTTCAGGGGTTTGTTGCCCTTATCTAATATATTTATCATATATTATATTTATCTACCAATGTATGTATTTAATTACCCAATTGGACTATAAAGTCCTTGAAGACTGTGCATTTTAGCTAAACTTAACTTTGTTTCTCTTCACCCCAGCATCTAGTGCAGTCTTATGTACAGAACAAGTGCTTAATAAGTGTTTGTTGAATTGAGTTGATTTCTTCTCTATTATATCCAAAGCTGAGTAATAAAGACTCGAGTCATAAGGATTTCCTCTGAATTATACTCTAGTTGCTCAGTACTTAAAAATGAAAATGAAAATTTAATAATGTTGATGACTACAAAGATGGTAAAAGCCCCCCCTTTTAATTGGCCTGTTAGGGTTTATAAAACCCTTTCCCTCATCCTGTGAGGCAGGATGTAATTCTGTGGTATTTAGAAAAAAACAAGTTATTCTTTCTTCAGATGCAGTTAATTTATTCCTTCATTTAATATTTATTGAACTAAAGATGCCCAAGACTCCATTCTTGGTGCAAGAGGAGATACAAAGATATATAAAGAGCCATTCCACTCCCTCAAAAGAATTTATCGCCTAGTAGTTGTTTTTTTTTTTCATGTGGGGCTTTTGACTCAAGAAGGACGGGGCAATGTGGGAGAGTAAAAAGAATATGTGACTTAGAGTAAGAAGACTTTGATCAATCCTAGCTCGGTCACTTATTAACTAAGAGATCTTGAATAAGTTATTGCACAGAATCACCGAAGTGGAAAGTATCTCCTTTTATAAATATAAGTTATTATTAATCCCTTATGTTTTAATTGGTGGATGATATGGAGGGCTTTTTAAAAAAATGATCTGATGTTGGCAATAGAGTTTATATCTGCTAAGTAGATTAACTATGTTATCGTTTTTTTTCTGAGCAGCTGGTACATTAAAAGGGCAAGGTGCTTTGTAGGAGAGTCAAGCTTCACAAGAGTGACTACGATTTAGTTCAATCTATAACAGAGAAAGATTCCTCTACCACATATGTGATGAATGGTCATAGATCCTTTGCTTAAAAGTATTCAGTGAGGAATAACTCAGTACTTTCCAAGGCCTCTCACAGTTGGACAGCTCCAATTAATAGGGGTTCCCCTCTTCACCTCTCTGGGCCTCAGTTCCTCATTTGTAAAATAAGGTGAACGGCCTAGGTAAGTCCTTTCTAACCCTAATAATGTATGGTTCTATAATATGACTGGCATTACTCATTGTATTTATGTTGTAATTTAAGGCAATATTGTATCCATTGAAATTCCTAAAAAATTACATTGTAGAGACTCTATAAAGCATTTGAATCAATCAGCAATAAAGAAAACCAGTTTCACTAAATATTGTTTTTGGAGGAAAAAATAAACGCAGCCTTATGTTAATGCCTTTTGTGAATTCTTGCTTTCCTGACTGGTTATAATAGCCATGCTTATCCTAAGAGTAGGGATAAGTATTACAGAATGGAGATGTTTGTCTTTGCTTAACCCCTTATGGAAGAAAATATTCTCTCCAATAATTCAGTCACTTTTGGAGAGAAACCTATCAATATGTTAAAAATTTTTTTAAATTGTATTTTTCTCAATTACATATAGAAAAATTTTTTGACATTTGTTTTCTAACATTCTTCAATCCATATCTCTCTCTCCTTCCCTCCTCTTCCCTGTCACCAAGACAGCAAGTAATCTGATATTGGTTATACATGTACTACCATGTACTATATGGTTTTATATTTGTTATGTTGCAAAAGAAGACTCATATTACACATACAAGAAAAAACTCATGAAGGAAATAAAGCAAAAAATGGTATACTTTTATGTGTATCCAGACTCCATCAGTTCCTCCTATGATGGTGAATAGCATTTTTCATCATGTCTTGGATCCTGGTATTGCTGACAATAGTTAAAATCATTTGTACATCATTGTACAATAATGCAGTTACTGTGTACAGTTTTATGGTTCTGCACTTCACTTTGCAGAATTTCATATGCCTTTTAAGATTTTTCTGAAATTGTCTTATTCTTAATTTCTTATTACTATATTATTTCATTATAAAAATATAATATTATTCCATTGAAGTTGAATAGCACAGCTTGTTTAGCTATTTCCCAATTGATGGACATTCTCTCAATTTTTAATTCTTTGCCACCACGAAAAGAGCTGCTATAGCTATTTTTGCATAAAAGGGTCCTTTTCTCTTTTCTTTGATCTTTTTGGAATACAAATCTAGTAGTGGTTTTGCTGGGTCAAAGGGTATGCACAATTTTATAGCCCTTTGGCCATGGTGATGAATTGCTCTCCAGAATGATTGGATTAATTCATAACACCAGCAACAGTGTATTAGTGTCCCAGTTTTCCCACATCCATTCTAACAGTTATAATTTTTTTTGTCATATTGGTCAATCTTATAGATATGAGGTGATACCTAAGAGTTACTTTAATTTGCATTTCTTTAACAAAGAGTTGGAACATTTTTTCATATGACTATTGATAGTTTTAATTTTGTCATCTGAGAACTGCCTATTCATATCCTTTGACCATTTATTAATTGGGGAATAACTTGAATTCTTATGAATTTGACTTAATTCTCTATATATGTGAGAAATGAGGCCTTTGTCAGATAATTGTTATAAATTCCTACCCTCCCGAGTTTTTTGTTTCCCTTCTAATCTTGGTTGCATTGGTTTTGCTTGTGCAATTTTAAAACATTTTAATATAGTCAAAATTATCCATTTTACATCTTATAATGTTATCTATATCTTGAGAGGAAGTATGGTCCAGTAGATAAAGAGTTGACCTTGAAGTTAGAGAGGCCAGAGTTTAAGTTTCCCCTCTGATATATATTGCCTATTTGACCCTGGGCAAGTCATTTCAGCTTGCCATCCTCTCAGGAATTCTTTAATCCAGAAGTTGCATAAAAGATACTGATCTATATTGAAAAGAATTTCCTCACCTAGGCATTCCTGATATGAGTGCAATCACAGATCTAGTCCTTATTCCTATTAGAATGGTAGAGAAGAGGACTATCATGTGTTTGCTTAATATAGCTGGATTTCAGAAAGGCATTTGACAAAGTTTTTTCCTGAGGTCTTTGTAGACAAAAGGGGAACTGTTTATAAAGACAAATCCAAAGAATAATGATTAATAGATCATTGTTACCCTGATGGGAAATTTCTGTGCATGAATCTGTATTGCTAAAGTTTTATTTTTTAAATTAGTGGCTGAAAGTATAGACAGTTTGCTTGTTAAATTTGAGGATGTTATGAAGGTAGGGTAGATAGCTAATATGCTGAGTAATGGAACTTGAAATCTAAAAATATTTGACCTAAATTTAATAAGCTGACACTTGAAACTATCTTACATAAATTAAAAATGCAACTATACAAAAATAGGGTGGAGAAGGAACAACTGGATTATAGTTCATGATTATATATATATGCATATATATAATATAGATTATGATTATAGTTCATGAAAAAAATGAGATTCTTAAAACACTTCAGGCACAATATAAGTTAACAAATATGGCATCCAAAAAGGTAATAACTAGGCTGTCTCTGTAGAAGCAGATTGTCCAGAGAGAAGGAGTGGGAGGGGAAGGGAGGGAAGGAGGTGATAGTGGTCTTGTATTCTACCCTGTCTAAACCAAATCTGGAGTATTGTGTTTGATTCTGAGTATTAGGAAGGATATTGTAAATTGGTAGAATGTCCAGAGGGAAGGGTCCAGGATAGTGGGAACCCTGAAAACTGCACCATATGAGGCTCAGTTGAAGGAACTAGGGCTATCTATCATTCCATAAAGCAGAAGAAGGAAGAGATAGTAATAATACCTAATGGTATGATGACACTAAACTAGTATCTCACACTGTAATTTTTCACAATCATAAAACTTTAACCTAAAACCAATTTCTCAAAATTCCTCCTAGTTCTTCTCTTCTCACCAACTTCTGTTCTCTATATCTTAAGTTGCTTAGTGCTACTCTATTGTAGAAAGCAGAATGGTTCATGGTAGACAATTCAAAAATGGTTACCAGTTGCCAGTATAGTTTTAGTTGGAAATATCTCTTTATAAGTACCTAAACTCTCTTAAGACAGAAACTTAGCCTTATCTAAGCTTTAAATTGATTCAATTTATTTCAAGAACATTTTGAACAATAACAAATGGGACAGGTAACAGGATCAATGCAAAAATTGTTTTGAGGGAAGGTTCTGTAAGGATAGTTTTGAGAATGCTGAAGCTCATGATGAGTTGAGGTTGTTAATAAATGCAGAGGGCCACCAAAAATATTTTTAGTTATGTTGAAGACAAGCAAAAGATCAAAGAAGGGATAGGATCTTCAGGTCATAGATATATGTGATGCAATGATAATAATATAGACAAAAGGAAGACCTGCTTGATATACACTCATGATAGATATGCAGTGCTTGATTTTGATATAAGGTGAACCAATGTTTTGTCTATTAATATCACTAATAGGTGGGGTTGGAATAGCCATGTCTAGTTCAGTTTCTGTCTAAACCACAAAAGGAAGTGAGCTCTGAGCTTGATGTGCTCTTGTTCATAGGATCATAGATTTAAAGCTGGAAGGGATCTTAGAGGATATAGAGTCCAAGAACTTCATTTTTGCCAATAAGGAAATGTAGGTTCACAGAGGTAAAGTTATTTGTCCAGGGTCACATAGCTAGTGTCTTAGGTGGGATTCAAAAACTATCACAAAGTTCACTGGAAGAACAAAAGATCAAGAATATCAAGGGAAATAATAAAAAAAAAAGGTGAAGGAAGGTAGCCTAGCAGAACCAGACATTAAACTATACTATAAAGCAGTGGTCATCAAAACAATATGGTACTGGCTAAGAGACAGAAGGAAGGATCAGTGGAATAGACTTGGGGTAAGTGACATCAGCAAGACAGTCTATGATAAACCCAAAGAGCCCAACTTTTGGGACAGAAATCCACTATTTGACAAAAACTACTGGGAAAATTGGAAAACAACATGGGAGAGAGTAGGTTTAGATCAACATCTCACCAAGATAAATTCAGAGTGGGTGAATGACTTGAATATAAAGAAGGAAACGATAAGAAAATTAGGTGAACACAGAATAAAATACTTGTTAGATCTCTTGAAAAGGAAAAATTTAAAACCAAGCAAGAGTTAGAAAAAATTACAAAATGTAAAATAAATAATTTTGATTACATTAAATTAAAAAAGTTTTTGTACAAATAAAAACAATGCAACTAAAATCAGAAGGGAAACAACAAACTGGGAAAAAATCTTTATAACAAAAAACTCTGACAAAGGTCTAATTACTCAATTATAAAAGGAGCTAAATCAATTGTACAAAAAATCAAGCCATTCTCCAATCAATAAATGGGCAAGGGACCTGAATAGGCAATTTTCAGATAAAGAAGTCAAAACTATCAATAAACACATGAGAAAGTGTTCTAAATCTCTAATAATTAGAGAAATGCAAATCAAAAGAACTCTAAGGTATCACCTCACACCCAGCAGACTGGCTAAAATGACAGCAGAGGAGAGTAATGAATGTTGGAGGGGATGTGGCAAAATTGGGACATTAATGCATTGCTGGTGGAGTTGTGAATTGATCCAACCATTCTGGAGGGCAATTTGGAACTATGCCCAAAGAGTGCTAAAAGATTGCCTGCCCTTTGATCCATCCATACCATTGCTGGGTTTGTACCTCAAAGAGATCATAGGGAAAAAGACATGTACAAAAATATTTATAGCTTCACTCTTTGTGGTGGCAAAAAACTGGAAAACAAGGGTATGCCCTTCAATTGGGGAATGGCTGAACAAATTGTGGTATATGCTGATGATGGAATACTATTGTGCTCAAAGGAATAATAAAGTGGAGGAATTCCATGTAAACTGTAATGACCTCCAGGAATTGATGCAGAGTGAAAGGAGCAGAACCAGGAGAACATTGTACACAGAGACTGACACACTGTGGTAAAATCAAATGTAATGGTTTTCTGTACTAGCAGCAATGCAAAGACCCAGGACAACTCTGAGGGATTTATGGAAAAGAATGCTACCCACATTCAGAGGAAGACCTACGGGAGTGGAAACACAGAAGAAAAACAACTGCTTGAACACATGGGTTGATGCGGACACGATTTGGGATGTAGACTCTTAATAATGACCACCCAGAGCAATTATCAATAATATGGAAATAGGTCTTGATTGATGACACATGAAGAAACCAGTGGAAATGCATGTAGGCTATGGGGGTTTGGGGGGTTGGGGAAGAGAGAGCAAGAACATGAATCATGTAACCATGGAAAAATTTTTTCTAAAAAAATACAAAAACAAATAAATAATAAAAAAACACACCCCCTCTCAAAAAAAAAAACAAACAAAGTTGGGTCTGCTGTTTCTTCTTACATGTGGGAAGCAGCACCTTGTGTGAGAGCAGATCTCACTCTTTGCACATGCACAGACTAATTGCCTCCCTGAGTTCCCATGGTTCTTGGTGCTTCATTCACCTAGGTTTATACCAGACTATTAGGTGAATATAGAAATAATTTATTTGACTCATATGCACATCTTATCCTTAATACTCCAATCTCCTTCCTAATGGAATGTGACCTGAAAGGACTATTTATTCACATTGTAGATTAGAGTATATTTATAAAATTGAATTAAAAAAATTAAAATTTCTAAGTGGCTGAGACCACTCTGAGAAAAGGTAGAAAACTCAATTTGTATTATCCAGACTTGCTAGAGATTTGGGTACTTTACCCCAAGTCAGAACTTCTAGGGCAGTGATGGTAATCCTTTTAGAAATGGAATGCTGAGCCCTACCCCCCCAGACTGAGTGCCATGCCCACCTTCCTTAGAGACCACATGCTGTGCCCCCCCCCCCACCGGGGTGCTAGGTATACCCTATCCTCCCCCTACATTTACCCCACACAGGAGAGGGAGAAAGTGTTCCCATTGTGCTGTTGGACAGAGGAGTGGGTGAAGTGAGGAATGTCCTCAGTGAGTGTAGAGAGTGGGAGGGGAGTGGCCCAAGCACTCTGCTCCCCTCCAGCTCTGCCACCTGTGAGTGACTTACCTTACCCACTGGGTACTCCCATTGGGCTGCTGGGCAGAGAGGTGGTGGATATGAAAAAATGTCATGAGGCACAGTGGAGCCCCCTCTCCACTAGGGGAGCAGCTCTGCTTGCATCTCTCTGTCTTTCTAGTAACAAACTCTGGGGGTGGGGGAGTGAGGAGGGAAGGTGGCCGTGTGCCCAAAGAGAATACTCTGTGCCATAGGTTTACCATCACTGTTTTAGAGGAAAGAAAAGGGATCATCTCACTAATATCTACTCTTTAGGATGACATTCTAGGTAGAAGTTCTCTGCTTTCAATAATTCATAAAGTCCTAGAACATGGGAAATTCTAGGTTCATGTGTAGTTTTGGACCTCTCCCAGAGGCTACTATTATTTTTTTCCTCCTGCTCTATGATGTATATCTCAGATATATCTTATGTATCTTGGGCATAGCTGTGAACTCACTGACAATTTGTTTGTTGCTGGTCCAGATTTTCTTATGTGCTGAAGGTGGGGAGCATTCCCTATTTGACAGGAAGGGCAATGTCCAACCTGCACCATACTGAGAGCTCACTATAAATACTGCATTCCATCCTTCTTTATTTTGTATATTTCTCATTGTTTTTTTTCAGGCTTTTTTTTGGTTTGTATCCTATAAAGTATGAAAGCTTTCTTTTTCTTTAAAAATGTCCCTGGGGGCAGCTGGGTAGCTCAGTGGATTGAGGGCCAGGTCTAGAGATGGGAGATCCTAGGTTCAAATCTGGCCTCAGATACTTCCTAGCTGTGTGACCCTGGGCAAGTCACTTAGTCCCCATTGCCTGGCTCTTACCACACTTCTGCCTTGGAACAATATACAATATTGGTTCTAAGATGGAAGGTAAGGATTTAAATTAAAAAAAAAATGTTCCACTGCAGCATGCTATTGAATGAATGGAAGCAGCTTCCTTTAGGTTATTCCTTGGTGGTTAAAAAACCCATTCCCTACCTATCTCTTTGGTACCTTCAGAATGGAAGCAATTCAAGGTTCAAGAATAAAGAAAGCCCAAGTTGTTTCAAATAGAGTTTGCAATCTCCATTCAATGAAAGATTTTACAGTCCTCGAAGATTATACATTATATCCTGATAAGCATCAAAATCCAATACATTCATAGTAATTAGTCAAACATAACAAATCATTATTCTATAGTATTTTTATATATCATCTGTATTCACATTGCAGACAATAAAATTCAAAACATCCCTTGGGTGACATGCTTCAGTGAATAACTAAATGTTTAGTTTACATATTGAGCATATGTTCGCACACACAAATGAGAGTACATGCATAGAACTGGTACAAAATCAAACATTACAAAGCAAAAAAAAAATCCCCTTCATATTTAACATAGATACACATGCATTAGTGATATCTAGTGATATATGTGTGTGTATATATGTGTGTAATATATGTATACATACATATATGTATGTATGCACACACATATACAAAATCAGTAAGAACTATTTTGTTTTTTTTTTTATCTCCACTGCTTAGCATAATGCCTGGCATTTTTTTGATGATTGGTTAATTCTACTACTTCTGCAACATCCTTAGTTATGTTGCCCACTGGTCAGATGGCTTTAGTCTTTCTGTGACCTACTGACTATTTTATACACATATCTGAGCTGGTTAATGATCTTGACTAATCATTAGATTTCTCAGACGTATAGGTATGTATGGGGCAGTTATATGACACAGTGGATAGTGTGCTGGGCTTGGAGTCAGGAAGACCTGAGTTCAAATCTAGCCTCAGATACTTCCTAGATGTGTGATCCTGAGAAAGTCACTTGAAACCATGTTGCCTCAGTTTCCTCAACTGCAAAATGAGCTAGAAAAGGAAATGGCAAACAACTCTAGTACCTCTGCCAAGAAAACCCCAAATGGAGTCATGAAGAGTCAGACACAACTGAAATGACTTAACAACATAAGTGTGAATTCCCAAAGCTGAGCTGTATGATGGCTTGGATTGGTTGTTATCATTCAAAGACACTGCCAATTGTTAATGAATCCTAGAGGTCTCCACATGTGAAACAATAGGGAGGAAAAGAGTTACCTTTGGGTTCAGTCTTTTCTCATCCACTTACCATGACCTCATCTGGACCAAGATCCCCTTTTTACTGAGTCAGTTGGTGGACTTCCTAGCAGTTAACAGAAAACAGTTGCTCCTTTATCTGAATTGTTGCCTTCTGAACTATTATATAGCTTAAAGAGTCTCCTTAAATGGTTTCTTCTCAGTCTTATTAACTCACTGTCAGTCCTTTTCTCTAACTTACAGAAGAGTCTAGTGGACCCACCTATGGGAAATAGAAGGCTATGATAACTTCCAAAGCCAGTGCTTCCCTGAACAGTTGATTACCTTGATTAGAATGGATCTTAGCAAAGAAGCCACATATAAGGGAATATTTTTTCTTAATACTTTAGCAACAATAGATATTAAAAAATTATAGATTGATTATTTCTGTCCACATAGGGTGAAATCAACGTGGGCGGACAGTGGGCAGTAAGGGACAGTAATAGGAGTGGAACTCTCTTATTTTGAAATCTTACATTTCTCACTAGTTAGCACTGGTTAAACATCAACTGCAAAATTTGTAGTTTCAGCATTAGTCAAGCATGAATTGTAGATTGTTCAGTTATCTACTCTGTGTACTAGATCTGTAACATTTTATAGTAGGTATCAGCTTTATGTTCTTAGAAATAATTACCTATAGTAGTCCTCCAATGTACCATATCCCCTCCTCATGTTCCCAGTCAGGAAGGGCAGCAAGACCTCACCCTGACAAATGATGACAAGGTGGAAAATGGAGGAACATGGAACCTGCACACTGGGGATTCAGGTATTCCAGAAGAATCTCCCAATCTTGTGCATGCTCATTCTCTATGGCAACAAACCCCAAAACATACCTCCACCTGAGTTGGGAAAGAGAGATGCTAAACTACCAGACCCCAATAAATATACAAACCCTGATACACAGGGTGTGGTAGCTCCACTCCTTGGAGGAAACTGCTGTCCTATACTATCAAGCTCCAAAGAGGCTACTGTACTAGCCCTGGGCTTACGCATCAGATCTAGGGCTACCTGATTAGCCCCCAGGCTATTCCACCAGTTATTAAGTTATTATATCATTCCCAAACCACTTCCTTTTCAAATAGAATTCTTTTCTTACTTCTGGATTGAACAGAGTTTGAGTCTCCCATTCCTGCTACAAACTTTTATGTTTTTCCCACATCAGAATGGCTAGTTACCATGAAGATTTGGCTTATATTTTTTCTTTCTAGAGAAAAAGTCAATGTCTGCAGTCTCTTAAGAATTATTGGTTCAATGGAACACAGAGACTGATACATTATGGCACAATCAAATGTAATAGACTTTTCTATCAGCAGAAATGCAATGACCCAGGACAATCCAGAGGAACTTGTGAGAAAGAACACTATCCACATCCAGAGAACTGTAAAAGATGGGTCCAGTTGGCAATGGTGTCAAGCTGCTTGCAATAGCAGGGGGGAAGGGAGTGAATGGTGAGAATTCTTTCTCCTCCCCATCCTGGGCAGTTGTTTTCCCAGAATAATAGTTATAACAAAAACCCTTGTAGACCAGGAATGGAGGCTATATTAACTTGAGTATCTCAGGGCTAAATTGGCTGACAAATAGGGATTTATCCCACAGAGATCAGTAGCTTCCACTTCCCCCAAAGCCTCACCTGTACACTCCAAATTCCTAGAAAGACCATAAGTCAAAGATTACATGAAGAATTCACCTTGCAGGGCTGTCAGTTGAACAAACAGGTTCCTCTACCTCTAAACTTTGGATGTATTTATACTAACCTTAAGACAAGGGTCTGAGCATGAGTGGATACCTCTTGTTTATATATCTCAAACACACTAGGTTTCTTGAGATAACTTTCTCACCTTTATGATCAGGATGTAATAAAGGATATATACTTGTACTATGCCCCCAGACCCACCTTTATTATCAGAATATCATAAACAATATATGCTTATGTTTAAGTCCCCAGACCCAAAGGCACCTATTCTGTTACCTAGTCTCCCCCAATTTCTCCTCTTGTTTGTTCCCATTGTTCATTCCCCTCCCCATCTTTCCTTTCCAAGTCACTTGGACTCCATCCCTTTAGGATATAAAAATCCTGAACTTTTCTCTGTTCAGGGAGGCAGTTGGTCCTGCACTCTGCCTCCCACCCATTCAACCTAAATAAATCTCTCTATCGTTAAAGGGTATCCACCAGAATCTGTTATTCTTGAAAGGGCACCCTCCCCAGACCAAGGTTTAATCTTCAACCACACACAAGAATTTGTTATAAAAATCTTTTCCCAGTTTGTTGTTTCCCTTCTAATCTTGGTTACATTAGTTTTGTTTGTACAAAAGCTTTTAAATTTAGTATAATCAAAATTATTCATTTTACATCTTATAATATTCTATGTCTTGTTTGGTCATAAATTCTTCCCTTCTCCCTAACTTGAGTGTTGTGTAGCTTACTGGACAAAACATTAACAACTATGTTAGTGTGATACCTGCCTCTGGTATATATTCCCTTCCAGTGGGCTCCCTCCACTTTCAACACTGTCCCTTATATAGACTATGTCTACCCCCTTTCTCTAGGTTGACTTGCTCACCTCACCCTATTCTCACCCTGAGAGGTGCAGGTTTCTGCTAAGTAAACAATTACGTCTCAAACTGTCAGTTTTCTAGAAGATGCCTTGTCAATGGCAAATATACTCATACTACTTGCCATTGTATTTCTAGGTTTCCAACTGATGTGCTCCCCTCCTACACAAAAATCAGTCATTTATAGCTAATTACACCTTTCATTCTCAAATATAAAATATTTATTTAGTAATATGACAAAAGCAAAAATAATTAATTTCACAGTTAGTATAAAGCAAATAAGGCGTAATCAATACAACATAGTTCTCACATGACCCTGGCTCACACTCTCCCAAGTATTTGTATTTATTTATTGTAAGTAGTAGGCAATAAATAAATACAAATTGCCTACTACTTACAATAAATAAATACAAATACTTGATTTTCTTTTAACCTTTACCTTTTGTCTTAGAATCAGTACCAAGTATTGATTCTGAGGCAGAAAAGTGGTAATGGCTAGGAAATTGGACTTTAAGTGACTTGCCCAGGGTCACACAGCTAGGAAATGCCTGAGGACATATTTGAACCCAGGTCCTCCCGACTGCATATCTGGTATTCTATCCACTATGCTACCTAGCTGTTGCTACAAATACTTGTTGATTGAGATCAATCTGTTGCTGCATTTGGATTTTCCTATCTTAGCTTTGCAAACCCAGTTTATACAATTTTATTCTAGTAAATAATTACAATTATCCATTTATTTTCTTCCTTTCTAATCAGTTGTGCTATCATCTTGCAATGATGCTGTAGACTTTTGCCCACTTACTGTCCAACATCATCAACTTCCTCTATTAGCCTTCACGGGACTCTGTAGAATCCTATATATTCAAAGGGATACTCACCTTTGTGCTGAATGGTAATCATGAGAAATTTTCATAAACTTCCTGTGCATCATGGCCACAGTCATATTGATTCTCTCTAGCCGAAATTGATATCATGTGATTTCAGAATTTGCATCCTTTAGACCAGTGATGGGCAAACTTTTTAAAGAGGGGGCCAAAGGAAGGGAAATGCTCATCTGTCAGTTTGTTTCTAAGGCAACTCTTTCAAAGTTTCATTGTATTGTATCCTATTCATTGTGTTGGTCAGATTAGGAATAATGTTGCGCAGCTGTATAGAACATTTCAGCGGGCTGCATCTGGCCTGGAGGGCCTTAGTTTGCCCATCACTGCTTTAGACGATACAGATTTTAAAGATGTCATTTTAATAATAACAGTTAATATGTATTTAGGTCTTTAGATTTTAAAATGTTTTTTAAATATTATTTTATTCTTGCAACAACTTTGGGAAGTAGGTATGATTATAATTTTCTTACGGGTGGGGAAACTGAGGCATAGAGGGATTTTTTTTTTAAGTGACTTGCTCTTGTTCACACCTGATTAAGTGTCTGAGGCTGGATTAGGATTTCCTGACTTTAAGACCAATGCTTTATCCACTGCCCCATCTAGTCACATAGTAATTCTATAATGTAACTAGTAATTTGGTTGCTTATTCAAATATCCACTTGTTCTTCTCCATGGGAGTGAGTCCTTATCAGAGAAAATGCCTTACTTGGGTCTATGATTATCTTGTGATATAGACTATTTAGGTCCAACATAATTTGTGGGTTATAGTATCCTTTTCAAGGTTAATTAGGCATATCAGTATATTCAGTGGCAATCTTCAGCTCATTATGGTTTGAAATTGTCTAAGGAAATCCTCTTTACAGAAAAGCTTAACAACTAGTATCTAAATATATTCTCCTGCTTTGACTACATCAGGAATTTTTGAATAATCATATATTTCTGGCAATTTAAAGAAAACAGACAAAATCTTTTCTGCTTTCCTCATACCTGTTAATGATCACTAAAATCCCTACATTCTTTATAGTACCCTTCAATTCTTTTATGATGTCCTTATTTCTATACCCAAGGTTGATTCCTAGAATTTCAAGTCCTTTATATGTTTCTGTGTACATTACTATACACCACATTTCTAAAGTTTTGGCCTCTATCATATTCATATTTGATTTAAAATTTTGCTCATCAAAGCATATGTACAAATCCAAACTGTATATAATTTCTTGAAATAATACAAAAGCATAAACCAGCAGTTAGCAGAGGATGTTAGACAATAGCAATGATCTCAATTCCACATTCAATTAAAAACCAGAATAATCAGTGGTACTCAACTCTAAGAAGTATTGATTAGTGAGAGTCAATATCACATTAGGCCACACCACACTGGCACTCACAATATACAATGCATTTGGAATCTTATGGGACATACTAGGTTGTTTAGAAGAGAGCATCCCAATGGGAAAAAACAGATGCCATATCCTAAGCTGGAAAGAAGATGCTTCCAGTGGGGAAAAGAAAGAGAGAAAAAGGAAAGATGTGTAAAAATGAAAAAAAAAAAGAAATAAAAAAATAAAATTATAATGGTGAATATCCTAGTGGAATAAATATACATATATGGAAAGAAAACAATTCAAGTGAAAAAAGAAGGGAAAATGAAAAATGAAAAAGTTATTTTCAAAAAAAATTCGGATGCGGGGGCAGCTGGGTAGCTCAGTGGATTGAGAGCCAGGCCTAGAGACGGGAGGTCCTAGGTTCAAATCCGGCCTCAGACACTTCCCAGCTGTGTGACCCTGGGCAAGTCACTTGACCCCCATTGCCCACCCTTAACAATCTTCCACCTATGAGCTAATACACAGAAGTTAAGGGTTTAAAAAACCAAAAAAAAAAATTCAGATGAAAGGGAATTTTCTCATTCTCAAATTTACAAAACTTCTAAATAAATGAAAAATTACTCTTGATGACCTTCTACGTGAAACATTCACATGATATTCTATGCTTCATCTATTAATATCATTAGGGTGTACAACTGGAATAAATGATCAGAAACCAAATTCCACATGAGTTACAAAGTGGAATCTTGAGGTTAAGTGGCTCCAGCTCCCAGTTCCCTTTCAGTCAGTTTCTTACATGTGCAGGTAAATACAGAACTTCTGACTCTTTGCTCACAAAGGGAGGGACGTATATGGATTTCCTCCTGTGTTTCCCCATCTCCTAGTTCTTCATTCTTCCAGATTTGGTTTAGTCTAGAGTGAGAAGGAGGAAATTGTAACTTAATTTGGCTTATTTACCTCTATTCCTATGAAGGTTCTGATCTTCCAAATGTCATATATATTGGAAGGGCCACTCGTTTACATTGTAGATTAGAATACATTTGCTGACTGGAATAAAAAATACAAGGTGTAGCATTAAAACTGCTCAGAACAATGATCAATATGGAAGTGTGTTTTGCATGATAATAAAAATAAAATTTTAAAAATATTTTAAAAA
Organism: Gracilinanus agilis; assembly: GCF_016433145.1. Classification (NCBI taxonomy): domain Eukaryota; kingdom Metazoa; phylum Chordata; class Mammalia; order Didelphimorphia; family Didelphidae; genus Gracilinanus; species Gracilinanus agilis. Next base: position 323,999,409 of record NC_058132.1, on the reverse strand, counting down.
GTTGCTCAAGGACTGAACTGGATCATTCCTAGAAAGGTTATATATTCTAGTTCCCAACCTCTCCCTCCCCCCCCCCCCAGCCTTCAGGGCCCATAGCCATGTTAAAATGTTGTTGCTGTAGGACTTCTCCCTTAAGTAAGGCTGAAGGAAAAAAAGAAAACCACTTTCTTGGTTAGCATGTAAGGAGAAGTTTTCTGCTTCTAATGATTAAATAGGATGGCTTCTGTAGGATTAAAAATTAATATTCAAAATACTCCAAGTATTTTTTGGAAAAGATTTAATAATAATAATAATAAGCAAAAGAAAAAATAGCCTCAGTAAAGAGAAAAAAAAAGGTTCCTAGACTGAAATACCTAGGAGAGAGCCCCAGAGGGCAGAGTATCCAGCAAATTTATTTCCCAAATGCAAGGATGCCAGGTGAGGACACAACTCAAAAGGATGCTGGGTAATGCAGCTCAAGTGCATCAAATTTCCACCTACACATTTCTAAAGTTCTGTCTTTGACTCTTCTTAAAAATTGATGCTATCTCCCCTCTTTTCCTCCCCACATTCCCCTTATGTCTTCCCCAAGCCATCCCCTCCTATGCCACTCATTTCCTCAGCACACTACTGCAAGCCATGATGTCTATCTCCTTGTCTTATTGATTGTTAATATGCCAATCAGGCTTCTCCAGAATCCAGGCAGTCATGGCTTCAGGTGAGGTTTGATGATTGCAGGCTCTGACTTATGGATAGAAGGATGGTTGTTATTTAACAAGTGTGATATCCCCATTCCTTGCTGCAAACTATACTATGTCATGCTGGTTTATTGGTTGTATTTCTTATTAACCCTACTTGGGATTCTTCTGGGCTATATTCCATAAAGTAGCATCATAAATTTAGAGCTTGAAGAGTTCTTAAAGTTCGTCTAGTAGATCAGAGAGATTGAGTAACTTGTCCAAGGTCACACAGGTGGTAGAGTTGGGATTTCCTCTGATGCCAAATTCACCAGTCTTTCTACTGCTCTTTTTTGGTTCTCCCCCATTAGACTCCCAGCTCTTTGAGGACAGAGACTGGCATTGGCTTTTCCTTGTATCTGCAGAGCTTAGCACAGAGGCTGGAACATAATAGGCCCTTAAGAAATGCTTATTGATGTTATATAGAAGTGAAGCAAATCTTTAGTCTTTAGGTTAAAAGGGAGAGATAGAGGTGATGAGGTATAGGAGGAGGAATGAAGGGGATGGCTGAATGTAGGGAAGGAATGAATGAGGTAGTATATTTGATGGTGAGGGAATAGGTGGGGTATTCAGGAGAGGCAGCTTAAAACAGGGTAGACACTGAAGGCTAGAGACAGAGGATATTGGGGAGATATAGGCTGAACCCTTCAAGGCAGGAAATACCCTATGGACACAAAGGAGTTGGGCCAATCAGAAGTGTTTAAATCTGCCTTGAAGGCTTTCTCTTGTTAGTTTCTCAAGTCCCTTGAGGGAGGAGTCGAAGGGCCATTGAATTGCTGGTAGTACAGAAATCCATTACATTCGATTTTACCACAGTGTATCAGTCTCTGTGTACAGTGTTCTTCTGGCTCTGCTCCTTTCACTCTGCATCAATTCCTGGAGGTCATTCCAGTTCACATGGAATTCCTCCAGTTTATTATTCCTTTGAGCACAGTAGTATTCCATCTAAGGTGATGTCTTTTGACTCGTAAATTAATTAGATTTAAGTGAGGTAGATTGTGCAAAGTTTCCCAGCCTCATTCTCTCTTCCAGGGTCACCAAAGTCCAGTGACAAGACAAAAATTCAAGACTGGTGATGGTTTGGGATGCAGTGGATGACCTTTGTTTCTTCAATGTCTAACCAAGCCTTAAGAGCCACAAAGCCCCTGCTTCCACTGCCTTCATGGCTGCTGGAACAAATTGTTCTCACTCCCCTCTTCAGCTGTGGGGAAATCTTCACGTGCCTGGGGTGAGATAGAGTTTGGATGAAAGTCAGTGGAGACGTCAGTGAATCCTGTGGGTAACTAGTCCTTGTTTTCTCCTTGTTGATGTCTTTGTGGCATAAGGGAGTTGTCATGGGTATCTCTAGCTTTCTGTATATATATGTCTGAGTCCTCCAGAATCCCAATGAAGTATGTACTAGAATAGAGGAAATAAGCAATAATGAAAGGGGTTCTCCAATTTTGCCCAGCATTGTCTACTTGAATTATACTGCTGAGTATATTCCTGGTTTCTATGCCTAAGGAGGAATGCCAGCAGCAGTGGCACCACTGACTCCATTTAATAGTCTGTGTTAGTCTCAGGATTAGCTAATTGATTAGACCCAAAAAGCAGTGGTTAATGGCTCAGTGTCAGGCTGGAGGGTGAGCCTCTGCTGAAGTGCCATAGAGATCTGTCTCTTGTTCATTTTTATTCAACATTCTTACTAATGACTAATGGAGACATAGATGGTGTACTTATCACTTATCGGACTTTTTGGAAGGCACATAGCTAGGAGTAGTAGCTTATACCTAGGATGTCATAATTGTGATTCAGAATTGATTCTGACAAGCTGGAATAATAGACTGAATCTATTTAGATGACATCAATAGGGACAGACACAAAATCCTTCAGTTAGGGAAGAGGGAAAGGAAATGCATTATATGATGCCTACTATGTGCCAGACACCATGCTAAGCACTTAAAATATTATATATGTTGTTTGATTTTCACAACAACCTTGGGAAGCAAGGTGCTATTATTATCTCTATTTTACAGTTGAGGAAACTGAAACAAATAGCAGTTAAGTGACTTGCCTATGGTCATAGAACTAGTAAGCATCTGAACTTAGGTTTAAAAAATTCCCCTGCACAAGGACAGGATGGAAGAGATGGATGATCATGAAAAAGACCTGAATTTTAATAGACTGCAAGCTATAAGCGAGGCTCTCCAAAGCTCATGTGATCTTAAACATTGCATTCAGAAAAGTGAGGTGAAAATACTTGGCTTTGGTCTGACATTCTATTCAGTTTTTGGGAGCTGTGTATTAGGAAGGAATAACTCTACAGGTAACAGGGAGGTAATCAGGTTGGTGAGAAGGCTCAAAAACATAAGCTTTAGAGACTATTTGAAGAAACTATGGGTATTTAACCTGAAAAAAAATAGACTTGAAGGAGGAGGATGAGATTATAAGGGCTTTCACGGGGAAGAGGCATTGACTTTGATCTTCCTGGGTGCAGAAGAGCAATGGATGCAATTTTTCAGCCAGGCAAACTTTGACTTGATATAAAGAAAACCCATTTAACAATTAGAGCTATGCAAAAGTGGACCAGGATGCCTTAGAATGGAGTGAGTTCTCCATTCATTGCAGATCTTTGTGGCTAAGGGAAAAAGAAACAAACATTGATTAAGCGCCTATTATGTACCAGAATTGTGCTAAACCCTTCATAAATATCTCTTTTGATCCTTACAACAACTCTGTGAGGTAGATGCTATTATCATCCCATGTTACAGTTGGGGAAATTGAGGCAGAAAGGGGTTTAAGGGATTTGTCCAGGGTTACATAGCCAGGAAATGAGGCTAGATTTGAACTCAGATCTTCCCAATTCCAAGCCTAGTGCTCTGCCCACTGAGCTACCTAACTGCTGAGATTGGATAACCACTTTTCATAGAGATTGTGAAGGGGATTCCTATTTAGGTGTGACATCACTGGCTTGGACCAGATGATTTTTGACATTTCTTCCAACTCTAAGATCTATGATTCCAGGAATATAATTTTATAATTTCTCCCTAGAACATAGCAAATTGCTGACAACTTACTACATATTTGTGAAACTGTCAAATGCCACTGAGATTGTAAACATCCTCCTTTATTTCTTTCTCTTTTACCTAATCAGAAAAGGATATTTTCTTACATTATTTTTCTAGCTCCCTTTTAATATTTCTCTTTCAATCTTAGCTTTCTCCAGGGGAATGACAGGCTTAATCTGTATACAAATAGATTACACTTTCCTAACAGCCTATTGCTAGTACCAATGACCTAAGAAAATAACCTAGTTTTTGAAACCTGTCTCAGTCAGTCCTTTCAAAAATGTCCTCTTAAAGGGCCAACAATCCATTACAGCTGAATGTAAATTTAAAGCAGATTTTGAACAGCAAATAAAACAAGATTTCCATATATGCTGTTTTAATTTCTTTCTTTTCCCATTTTCACAGCATCATTAGGTAATATTTCCTTGAGAGAAGATATGCAAGTCAGGTTTATGTCTGCTGAAATGGAGGGAGAGAGAGAAAGAAAAAAATAAAGATGAGAGGAAACAGATTGGCATAGAAGATGATTATGTAACTCATATGTCCACTGGTATGCCTCATATTTGTTGCTTCCCAGAAGTCTCTCTGGGAACTCCTAAATTTGGCTTATTTTTAACTCTCCCTTAGGACTAGTCTGTCTTCCTCATCCACCACGCCAAAAAAAACCCACCTCCTAATAAACACTTGAATATAAAATATATTAATACAAAGCACAATAGAACAGAATGGGTCTTGAACCTCAGGTCAAGCTGCAAGGTAACAGGGATGTTTCCTCCTTTTTTATTCCAGAAAGTTAGCAATTATTCTCAAAGAAACAGTAGCATGAGTAACATTGGAAATTCTAATATTAAAGTCAAATTCTGTCTCATGGTCTAGTTTCCCTTGAATCTCAGTTTTTTCCCTTCCTTGCTCCTATATCTGCATTCTTGGTCTGCCTCCATCTCCACTGCCAGACCCCCACCATCTGTGCTCTTCAGTACCACCAGATTGTGGGAGTTTTCAGGCTCTGCTTGACTCAAGTGTTCTTTGCCATTTGACTGGCAGTCTGTTTGCCTTGTTTATCCTGTTCCAAGTTCCTCTTGTTTATCCTGACCCCTTGAAAGTCCCTGTCATCTCTGAGCATGGCTTTTCTTTTCTCAGAAGTCCTTCCACCTCAGGCAAATGACATTATGGGAAAAGTAGTCCTTTCTAGCAACATATGCTGAAATGTGTTGAAATGAAATACTCCCTTGCTTAAAAAATTTGCGGTGCCTGCAAATTACACAAAGCATATGGAATAACAATTATCTAAATATGAAATGAGTTGTCATATATTTTGTGCCATATTCAAATTATGTATCTATATATGACTTAAAGGTTACTATTATACAACATTGACTAGGATGCATATATGCATGCAAAGTACACTAGATAAGAGATAATATGCATATAATATATAGGAGAATACACATAGTAGCGATTACAATTTTCATATGTTCTCATCTATTTGTTATCCTTCCACCAAGATTTTATATGAACCAAGAAACCAGCAGATTTACCAGAATGACATCCTTACCATTTACAACCAGGTAATTGGCATGCCAGCCTGGTCACTGGCCAATATGCGAATCATAAAGTCATGTTTTTAGTGACCAGCTATCATTTTTGTAGTCTCGGTCCTACTGACTTGCAGTATGAACTATGGGCTTGTGGTTATTCCAGAATGAAAAGTTCTGTCTCTAGTCCCTAATGACTTAGCCAAGGAAATAAGTATTCTCTTGGAGGCTCCATACCTTGAATACTGGGCTGGAAGGAATGGCCTCTGAATTTAGTCCTTCCCCTCTTCCTAGGAAAAGTTCACCTTCAGTTTGGGTCAATATTGGTACCATTCCCCAACACCAAGAAAGAACAAACTTTTAGTTTCTTCTTCATCTAGGTTTTGACCTGGATTCTCTCCATATGGGTCATCATCTGTCACCAACTATCCATCTGTATCTGGTATATGGAAGTGCAGTACAGTAAAAAGAATGATGGACTTGGAGTCACAGGACCTGAGTTCAAATCCCAGCTTTGCCACTTACTACCTATATAGCCTTGGCCAAGTCACAACCTCCCTTGGTCTCAGTTTCCTCATACATATAATAAAGAGGTTGGACCTACATCATTTCTAGGTGCTTTCCAGCTCTAGATCTCTCTGATCTATGATTACTTCTTGAGTCTTGCTTCCTTGACTCTTCCGTAATCCTATTCTTCTTTCCACGGAGTCCAACTAATATCCCTATGGGCAAGAGGTGTTTGTAATAAATCATCTTTGGAGAAGCTCTGACCATTCTCTAGAGTTAGAAGATCATCTAATATTCCTAAAAGTCGGCACCTGGTGGCTCTCTACCATTAAGTTTTCTAGGACAATAATGTTTTATAGCAGGATTTTAACTCTTGAATAGGGTTCTTAAGAGTACGTATATCTGAGCCTTTGAACATTTCTTGTTTCTTTTCATGATCTTTGGATCCAAGGCTATAGTTAGGCAGTAGGTCTCCCTCAAGTGGTTTTCCAGCCAAGTGACATAATGATTATGTATTTTAACACCTTGTGCATCCAGAGAATCTAGAATCCAGAATGCAGGTCTATAGGCGATTGTGCTTCCCTCCCAAATATCAATATATATGAGATCAAACCAAAGTGTCATTTCTAGAGTCTGTATGCAAGTACTATGAAGGCTGATCCCAAGAAACTTCTTGCTCAGACTTCAGTGTCCTCTATAGGTTCAGTCAGATGTAATTAAAATGTTCTGGGCTAAGGTTTCCTTGAGGATGGCATGATACAATCTTAGACAACTTGATTGCTACCAAGTCAAGTACTTCCTTGAGTAAATTTTCTCTCAAGATCATGACTCTGATCAGGATAGATCCTGGCAGAGAAGAAGGAGAAAACTACACCTTTTAGAACATTTCAGCTACTATGGAAGCCAAGTTCCCGGTTGGGTTATACACATCACCACTAGGAGGTTGCTTATATTCTTCTTACTCCTCTCCAAAAATAAGAAGTCCATTTACATGTGCCTCAGAGGCTGGCTGTTGCTTACACTCTCTAGGCTATCAGTTTGTGCCACTCTTCTTTAAATATAAAAAGCAGAAGTCTTAAATTTCTTGTATGCATCCCTTTGTCATCCTGGCACAGCATTACTTTTTCTGCACCAGATTCCATTTCTCTTTGCTTAGGTACTCAAAATCATCATGAATGAATGAAAAGCCATTCTCTCTTTTTTTAAAATCTTTTGTCTTAGAATCAATACTGTGTATTGGTTCCAAGGCAAAAGAGTGGTAAGGTCTAGATAATGGGGTTAAGTGACTTGCCCAGGGACACACAGCTGACTAGGAAGTATGTGAGGTCATATATGAACACAGGACCTCCCATCTCTAGGACTGGCTTTCTAGATGGCTTTCTCACTGAGACATCTAGATCTATGTTCCAATCACTGTGTTACTTACTGGGGATACAAATATAAAGGCAAAGACAGTCTTTGCCTTCCAAGAGCTTACATTCTAATGGGGAGACAATGCAGAAAGGGTAGTGGTGGCTAGGGAGGGGCATTTTAGTCCTGAAAGATATAGGGATTGTAATTGAGGTCATAGGGAAGTAGGCTGACATGCTCCATCCAGGAACATTGGTCGAACTGATTTGATCTCAGTTCCAGAAACCCTGGAGGTGTCTTTTAGATTTGGACATATCAGGACCACTGTGCCCATGTTCTTGTGGTTAACTATGGATAAATTATGTGGACAAATGAAAACAAAGCATTATATAACCCAGCTATGGATGGCCTTACTTTCTTGGTCCACAGAGGTCAAGTGTTTGCATAGGCTTTATAGGCCTCATATGTTCCTCATAAAAAGATTATGATAAAATTGTTTCTTGGAACACACTGTCCATCCAAACAGGACATATTATATTTTCAGTCTTTGATGTCAAAGCTTCACAATGTTCTGAATCTAGGTGGAAAGGGCCCTTAGGGCAGAGGCCAATTCTTTAGGGACTGGTGCCAGCCTTTATTCCATATCCCAGCTCTCGCCCCTTATGCCAATCAGTAGATTAAAACTTTTAGTAAATCATTTGTTGAGTTCACATAGTTCACATCGATGTGCCTGTCTCACCCACTGCAGTGGCAAAAATACTGCTTGGTCTCTTTGAATGCTATTCCTGAAGAGAGAATCCTTGACTTCACCTCCAAAACCCTCTTTTCCCTCTGGGAGGGAAGGACCTCAGCATAATGGCCTGTTTTCCAGTGGGCTTGGGTTTGATCTTTAGTGTGGACTGTCTATTCTGAGATAGCCTCTTTTTTGGTCTCAGTCCCTGAGTCAGAGCATTCTTTGGGCAAGGCAAAGTCTGCTTTTTGTTCTCATCCAAATACCCTTTTTGCCTGTATGTTCTGGACTCTTCTTGCATGATCAATCAGATCATTCCCAAGTACCTATGGGCAGTTCTTGCCACTTGTGTAGCTGTAGGTACAATTATAATAATTACACTACTCTAGATCTCTGAGCAATTTAGTCAGCATGGTGTAGTTCCTGTACTCTATGGCCACTGCACCTTTGCTTATTGCTCTCTGTAATAATCTCTCTGGTCTTAGCACAGAGCTGGAGAGCCCCTCTTCTTTTTTTTTTGAGAGATATTTGAGAATTTCACATAGGTAATCTCTATGACTTTTGTGCCCCTAAATTGACTATATTGGATCCACAAACATTTGAGACCTGTGACCTCAGGACCCTGCATTTTGGAGGTGCATATGATGTGGAAAGAAAAGGAATTTTCTCATTATCCACAGCAAAAGCTATAAATGAAGAAAGGGAGATGGTTGGGCTGGTGATGTTATGTGTTTTCTTAGGGGTAGATGGTTACAAAGAATATAATCTTATTTGCCACCAGGTGGCGCTCGAAGGCAGGGCTATTATTCCAAACTCTTTGGCCATTGAGAACCACTAGAGTTCCTCTAGAATTTGTGCAGAGGGACTTACCTGGGTTCCTCTCTTTCAGGTTTTAGAGCCTTGTTTAGGCTCTAGCCTGTCTCATTTAATTTAACGTAGAAAATACAAAGATTATAAGAATTTATTTGGCTCATGCCCCCTTTCTAATCAAGGTTTTCATTTCCTTGCCAATTTTATGTGACCCAAAAGGAGTACATACTCATACTATAGTATATTTTAGAGTATATTTGGTCAAAGGAGTAAAAAAATACACAGTACTGAAATTCCTACATAGTTGTTATTTGCAGAAAGCTCCGAAATCTCAGCTTTCTAATGGCCACAGCTATTCCTTGTTAAGGTCTGAGGTCTGAAGAATACCACTTTTGCTAAGGGAACTAATGTGCTCTGAGTCCACAGAGGGGAGATACTGAGCTTCCCTCAATATAAGAACTCACAGTGATGGGAAAGATCATTTAATCACCTAGAAGCCCTACTTTTGTTCTAAATGGAATGGCATTCAGTTCCAATTCAATGACCAGTCTGAGGACTGATAGAAAGTGTTGCTGATGTGTGACACCCACCTATGTTATTAATTCATTTTAACATGCCAGATCAATGACACCATGTTGCAATCTCAATGCCCATGACATAGCTCACTCTGGGCATGTCTGGTGCATTTTACTTGTATCCTTTGGGACTTCCAGTAAGTTTTTTATATCTAGAGGGCTGAGGACACACTGGTAAGTCCCATGCCTCCAATATAACCTTCAGATGAGAGACAAAGACAAAGACGGAAAGAGACAGAGAAAGACACACACATAGGCAGACAAAGAGACAGAGACAGATGAAAAGCAATGTGCCATTGCTTTAAAAATTTCTGTCAAAGTTTCAAGATGTGAATCAGCCCTCTGACTAGGACATTTAACATAGCTCTTTCCATCCCTCTCTCTTCTATTCTTTTGGCACATAAATGACAGAAGTCAAGGGGAAAGCCCTGAGCGTTTCTGTACCCAGGTGTTACATTCCTCTAGACAGTGAACAACTTTGTGGTCCCTGCAAAAGATAAGGTACATTTGCAGATATACATTATGATAAGTATAAGAATTCAATGCACTAAAAGCAATTATCCTAACTTCAAAGACAATTAATTATCCCATGGTATCATTTATATGTGCTCTGAGTCCACAGATATGTCATCCAAATTCACATTATATGCAGTAATAAAAATACAAGGCAAAGCATGACTTGACAGAACTGCTTTAATAACTAAACACTTACATAGCAGGAAGATTATATCACATGAATGTACAGTGATAGTAAATATATACCATTTAGTGCATAAGCAAATATAAAATGGCACAAAAACTGGAAACATACAGAGCTGATACATGTATAAATACATACCAACAGATAAGATTGCATCTAAAGCATATGTTTCTGGCACATTCATTAGTGTTGTATGGCAACATGTAAAATTACTTCCACTACTCCTGCAATAGAGCAAGGTCTGTTGGAAAGGGTACTAGACTTAGAGTCAGGAAGACCTGGATTCATATTCTGCCTTAGTGATAACTTAAGCTCTCTAATTCTTCAGTTTCCTCATTTGTAAATGAGGACTCAATGGTCTCTAAGATCCATTTCAGCTCTAAATTTTATGCTATTCTAGGCTAGTTTGTTCACTGGCCAGATGGTTCTAGCCCTTCTGTGACCTGCTGACCATTCTGCACCTACCTATGGAGGTAGTTAATGGTTTAAGCCAGCGTTGGTGAATACTTTCGAGATCTCATGCCCAAACTGCAACTTCAAGCTGTCTGTGAGCCCCTTGGATTACCCCAGACAGTAGAAAGAGGAAGTGCTTGTATTAGGCAGCTGGACAGAAGGGTGGGCCATGAAAAAAATGTCCTTGGGCGCTGTGGAGAGGGGGAATGGAGCAGCCCACCCCATGTCACCCCGGCACTCATGCTATAGCTTTGCCAACATGGGTCTAGGCTGACTCTCAGCATTTCCATAACTATAGACCCGGATTCCACTTGCATGGTAGTTGGCCCAGGCTGGCTATCATCATAGATATTGAGGATTGTCTCAGTTCTCTGAGGTCCCCACATCTGAAGCATTAGATAGGAAAAGAATTATCTCTGGGTTTAGTTTTCTTGTCCATCTTCACATCTGGACTGTGGTTTACCTCAGCTGAAGCAAAATCAGTGAGTCACACTATCTTCATTTGAGTCATTGCCAATGAGTTTCTGTCTAGTTCAGATGGTTTCTCTACATGCTGGTGAGTGATCTCTTCTCTGAGTCTGTTTAGCTGACTGTTTGGCGTTTCTTTCCTTTTGTTCCTTCTGCTCACTATAGATTTTAAATAACTCCTCTACAGGCAATAGGGAGTTGAAATTAATTTTCTTTGTAGAATCTTCTTTGATTCTCCTTCAAACAATAACCTCTGGGAATACTCTTTACTATTTGCAGTTGAGAAAACTGCTATGTAGTGGCTTTCATTAGTCTGCCCCTGGAACACCAATGTTTATCAACAAAACTATCATTTTACAATGACACTTGACACAAGTATCATACCAACATTTGATATTTCAGTTAATTTATTGTATACTGTTAGTACTGGTAGCCTAACAGAGCAAAGCTAGGGGTGGTTAACTAGAAGGAAAAACATGAAAGAGTTCATAGGAGCGTGTCTCAATGCTTTCCTTTTGTTACCAGTTCTGTCTTCCTAATAAGTCTTTTGTCCTTTGGAAGCCCATGCCATCCCTACTTTCCATCTTTCTGGTCCTCAAGAATCAAGCCCTATTCTATAGGTGCATGTACATCATTACCACAATTCCACTGATGAAGGATCTGCTGTATTTTGATGTCTTTGTTTCCATTAACAATATTGCTTTATTGGGAAACACTGGACAGAGCAGTATTAGTCAGTCACCAGATCAGGCCAGGAGCTTAGAGTATCAACCCTAAGGGGCTGACTCATGAAAGGAGATTTAGGAGCTGGAGTCCAGGCCCAGATCATGGTCCTAGAATCAGGAAACACAACTTGCACAAGTGGTGCAATCAAGCACAGATACCAGTCAACAGAGAATCAGTTCCTAAATCAAATAAATTTAAATACTGATGTCTTTGGTGCAGATGTTAAATGTTATATGTGGTCAGAAAAGAGATCAATGAAACCTGGAATTATTAGGAAGGAATTTGTATAAGAAATGAGTATGAACAGAGATTAGAGAGGATCAGGGAGGGGATTCCATGCAGTAAAAATAGCCTCAACACACACAAATGGAAATAGGAATGTTCATGGTACATTCTTCAGATAATAAAGAGACTGACCCAGCTAGACTGGAGGAGCCACAGAATGAGGCAGTAGAAGATCAAGGTAGAGAGGTCAGTTATAACTCTACTGGGCACTTTTTAGATGTTGATTGAATTGTGGAAACCCATCAGTGCCCAGCTTAAAGATTTGAACTTTAACTTGAAGACCTTGGGGAACCATTATAGAAGACTATTGTCAAAAACCCAGAAAAAGGCCTTAAAGCTCCAATCTCTGTCTTCCTTTAGGCCAGCTAGTGTTAAATCACTTAATTGGTTAACATGATTCAATCTAATGGGCCAGAGGATACCAAGATAAAAAGGAAATAGTCGTAGCCCTCAAGAAACTGACAGTCTACTGGCACAACTCATCTTTTACTCCCATTTTTCACTCAAGGTGTATTTATTGAGCAGGTGCTTTAAGAAGCACTCTCTCACTGAACTGTACCTATACGGTGCTCTAGATGCCCAGGCAAATAAAAAACATTAATGAGGCTACCCAGAAATATGCTGAGTTCAAGAAGTGACTGTTTTGTATACTAATCAAATCTTTTTTCAAGGGTACAAAAAAACTGATAGGATTTCTAAATATAAACTGATTCCCCCTTAAAGAAGCCTTAAATTAAGGAATTTCCAATGAAAAGTGGAATGGAATTTTCTACATTTTGATAGTTTTATTATTATTAATGACTATTCATAATATGATTACTATTAATTACTATTAATTTCTTTTTTGAATTTAAACATTTATTAATAACATGATTCATGCTCCTACTTTCCCCTTCACCCCCCGCACTCCTCCCACCCATGGCCGAAGCACATTTCCACTGGTTTTGTCATGTGTCCTTGATCAAGACCTATTTCCAAATTGTTGGTGGTTGCATTGGTGTGGTAGTTTCAAGTCCACATCCCCAATCATGTCCACCCCGACCCATGCGTTCAAGCAGTTGCTTTTCTCATATGTTTCCTCTCCTGCAGTCCTTCCTCTGAATGTGGGTAGCGTTCTTTACCATACATCCCTCAGAGGTGTCCTGGGTCATTGCATTGCTGCTGGTAGAAGCCCATTACATTCAATTTTACCACAGTATATCAGTCTCTGTGTACAATGTTCTTCTGGCTCTGCTCCTTTCGCTCTGCATCACTTCCTGGAGGTTTCTCCAGTTCGCCTGGAACTCCTCCAGTTTATTATTCCTTTTAGCACAATAGTATTCCATCACCCGCATATAACACAGTTTGTTCAGCCATTCCCCAATTGAAGGACATTCCCTCCTTTTCCAGTTTGTTGCCACCACAAAAAGCACAGCTATAAATATTTTCGTACAAGTCTGTTTATCTATGATCTCTTTGGGATACAAACCCAGCAATGGTATGGCTGGATCAAAGGGCAGGCATTCTTTTATAGCCCCTTGAGCATGATTCCAAATTGCCAGCCAGAATGGCTGGATCATTTCACAACTCTACCAGCAATGCATTAATGTCCCGATTTTGCCACATCCCCTCCAGCATTCATTACTCTACCCTTCTTTCATTTTAGCCAATCTGCTAGGTGTGAGGTGGTACCTCAGAGTTGTTTTGATTTGCATTTCTCTAATTATTAGAGATTTAGAACACTTTCTCATGTGCTTATTGATACTTTTGATTTCTTTACCTGAAAATTGCCTATTCATGGCTCTTGCCCATTTATCAATTGGGGAATGGCTTGATTTTTTATACAATTGATTTAACTCCTTGTATATTTGAGTAATTAGACCCCTGTCAGAGTTTTTTGTTATAAAGATTTTTTCCCAATTTGTTGTTTCCCTTCTGATTTTGACTACATTGTTTTTGTTTGTACAAAAGCTTTTTAGCTTAATATAATCAAAACCATTTAATTTACATTTTGTAATTTTCTCTAACTCTTGCTTGGTTTTAAAGTCTTTCCTTTCCCAGAGATCTGACAAGTATACTATTCTGTGTTCACTTAACTTATTTATAGTTTCCCTCTTTATATTCAAGTCATTCACCCATTCTGAATTTATCTTGGTGTAGGGTGTGAGATGTTGATCTAGACCTAATCTCTCCCATATTGTTTTCCAAATTTCCCAGCAGTTTTTGTCAAATAGTGGATTCATGTCCCAAAAATTGGGCTCTTTGGGTTTATTATACACTGTCTTGCTGATGTCATTTACCCCAAGTCTATTCCAGTGTTCCTCCCTTCTATCTCTTAGCCAGTACCATATTGTTTTGATGACTGCTGCTTTATAGTATAGTTTAATATCTGGTACAGCTAGGCCCCCTTCCTTCACATTTTTTTCATTATTTCCCTTGAAATTCTTGATCTTTTGTTATTCCAAATGAAATTTGTTATAGTTTTTTCTAAATTAGCAAAGAAGTTTTTTGGTAGCTTGATAGGTATGGCGCTAAATAGGTAAATTAATTTGGGTAGAATTGTCATTTTTATTATGTTAGCTCGTCCTACCCATGAGCAATCAATGGCTTTCCAATTGCTTAAATCCAGTTTTATTTGTTTGGAAACAGTTTTGTAGTTGTTTTCATATAATTGCTGTGTTTGTTTTGGTAGATAGATTCCTAAGTATTTTATATTGTCT